>NW_019230110.1:58343-76587 GCF_002742605.1 Olea europaea var. sylvestris
TTTTTTCTTTTTCTTTTTATAAATCGTGGTCCGACAGCTGATACAATAAAAAAGTTATTTATCAAATTATTTTATAAATAATATGCAATAATTTTTACAATGTTAGTAGTGGATTTATTCTATGCAATGTGTTTCACGGTAAATAGTTTCTTCATAGGTCAAATTGTCATCATCAAGGTATATTGCTATAAATATAAATACTAATTACTGTGAAGATAACACATAGCATCAAAGGATAAAGAAATACTATTTTCATAGTTTTGGAAGAATAAATTTAGTTCTTCTTTAATCTTAATGAAGATGGTAACACAAATCATGGTCTGACTTTGCAAACTGTTATATGATTGGACCGCAATTTACAACTTATTAATTTTTAGTATAAAGTACTCTAGTACACATAAGGTTACTCACTTATTATGTTCTTTGTTGAAGGGGGAAAAAACGAAAAAGGAAAAACCATTTTATTGAAGGCTTCATCAAATGTGCAATTATTATGATAACGATTGGTAAAACATGCAAATATACAACCAAAAAGAAAAAGGGTTTAGATGATGATTGTACCTTAACTATTAATTAAAAAAAAAAAAAGAAGCTAAATTTTGTGTAGAAACTATAGTTAATAAAAAAATTTTAAAAAAAATAGTATCTTTGGTTGACAACTGAATCAACCACAATCCTTAACCTCTATATAAGAGCAGATTTGGAAGACGGGTGCAAGGGTTTCGAAGGGGTCTTTTTTGCAGATGACAGAGAGGCGTTCTTTAATATGAAACTTGTACAACTCATTGCCACCTATATGATGAGTTTGGTTCATTAATTTTAGTGTTCGACATTACGAGTGTGTTTGATTGATATGGAAAATATCACCTAGAAAAGAAAATATTTTTCATCATTTGTGGAAAATAAAAACCACTTCTACCCAAAAAAAATATTTTCCTTAAAAATAAGGAAAATTAGGCATATTTTCAAAAGTTGGAAAATATTTTCCATGGAAAAAAATAGCAATCAAACACTCTAACTAGAAATTTGGGTAGGATTTTGATATTTTCCATGGAAAATAAATGTAATCAAACACACTCGTAGTGTTTTATATCATCCGGTCCAGAAGAGTATGATTCAAGATTGGCTCTCCTCACAAAATTAGTATAATATTGTAATAATTCCAGCCAAGCATTGTATCTTGGGAAAAGACATCCGTTGAATCCTTTTAGAACCAGTATTGGTGGGCAAAATCTATCTTAAGGAAATTTACAACCAAATACCTCGCTCCAATTTATCTCTTAATTTTCACATTTTCTACATTTCAGAAGGTTGTCTTTTGATCGTATTTATATGCACATATTTTTAGTTAACTGAATATAATTTATGCACCAAATTTTCCAAACAGTTGAGCCTTTCTCGAATGCCTCAAATGTGGGGGATTTGTTGTATTGGCATTTCCAACAAATGTTCGACCACGAAGCTTGGCCCGACTAGGTGTGCTGTGTGGGTGGGGTTGGGAAGAGGAAATCGAGTTGCTCAAGTTTCATGGTGAATGAGGCACGAGTCATAGTAGATATTTCTGTCGGGTGATGTGCATCCAAAAGCCTACTCCGTTTTGGATCGTATCTACAGCCGGCGCCTGAAGATGAATAGGATGCTACCATTTTTGGTTTATTCATGTATTTAGTTGGTTTTTGAGTACTTTTAATTTCTACGCTTGACATCAAATCCAATCCTAATAAGTTTGCTACTTATAAGAGAGATATCAAAAAAGGCTCGATTAGTATCACATTCGTCGTATTTCTTATCTATTGTTCTCCTCGAATCAATAGAAATTGAAGTCGGTGTAGTTGTCGGAAAAGGTCATGCGTTGACCTTTCTTTTGTAGCAACTATCAATATCCTACTTCTAATTTAAGGATATGGGGGAAATACTCTGATCCATCACATTCTATATAGCCTCAATGAAAATGAGGTGGGACAAAAGGAATATAATATCCGCTCTGAATCTTACTCTTTATTTTGTTTATTTTTACGCTTTCAAATTTAAATCTTGTTTAAAAAATAAATAATAGTAAATTGGAAGGTAAATAAAGATATTTTAATCCCAACTTGCCTAGTGTTTTTATCAACTCAAATAATAAAGCTACATAAGCTTTTATCTTTTCGAGACAATATAATATACATCTTTTAAGTTTTATGACAATATCTGATATACCCCCTCACATTCAGAAAATCACACCGTCTTTCATATTTCTAGTTTTAAGTATCACATACATCTTGATCAATTTATTATCTAAAATGATGTTTATATACCAAAATTGCCCTTTTAAAGAAAAAGATGAAATGTTCTACATTTAGTTGCAACCTAATTTGTTTCTTTTAAAAAAATACTTAGAGACTTTGTGCATAAGTTTGTATGAGAATTTGTAAGTAAATGATATTTAAAATTTTATATATCTGTGTGTGCGTGATGCAGCGAGGTTCAAAAAATAGCCACTTGGCAGCCACGTAATGGGCGAACTCGGGCCCACACTCCACATCACCTTGCTTATTTGACAATTCCATCAAACCCCTATGAAGAGGGCGAACTCCATGAATGGTTCAAACTGTCATGGACGAGACGAGGCGAGGGAATGCAAGGCATTGTAGGGATCCTCGGTACAAGATCTCCTATGATTTTGATTGATGTGACCATTCACTGCAGGAGCCACTCTACTAAATCCGCTTGTCAAGTCTAGTAGTCATAAGACTACAAACGGTCAGAAACATTAAATGCGACTGAGTCTAGAATTGATGAAATGATGCCTGTGACAATTTGCTTCAACAATTAAGATGAGACCATGTTTCTCTTCATCCAACAATCATTATTTCTCCTCTTTTACTATAAAAACTCACAATTAGTGTCATTTGGAAGTAATTCAATTTTATAAACTCAACTATAACGTTGCTCTCTGATTTTTTGTTCTCTACATACTCATGAATCTGAACATCCTTTTTTGTGGCTCATATCTTTAGTACGTCCCGCATTCAAATACATATTCACAAATAGACTAAAGAAAGCCACATGCTCTAACAGTTTGTTCAAGTGCGTAGGTTCAAAGGTACGTATACTTAAGTGGAATCGGGATCTATTGACCATAACATCATATGTGCAAGAATCGTGGTCAACAATGTACATGATTTAAATGTAAACAAATGAAAACTTATAAGTAAAAATTCTTTTTTGTTTAACAAATTATTGACAGAGGTTAGTTCCAAGATCACCGTTCTTGTTAACAAAAATCCAAAGGACCTCGAGGATTCTTGGACGCGCTAGAAGAGATCCAACATAAGAAAATGAATGTTTTCTTCGGTCAAGGAAATGTGGAGGTAAACTAGGCTACTAAGATGAGGAAAACGAAGTCCTTTCCCCACAAGTTTATATGATAGTTCATTAATACATACACATTCAGAATTTATTTTTAGATGATAATCATGTTACGTAATAGGGTATGATGTTAATTTTGATACATTAATCATTATAACAATTCAAAATAAATCATAATTTCTATTTTTATTTTAATTGTACTCATAAATAACTATGAATATCCATTTCAGTCATTTGATTTTTAATTGAATTTATATTTTATAAATAACTATTTTGAAAAATCAAATGCTATATACATTTGAAATTAGTATTAAAAAATATATTTAGAAAAATTATAACCCTTATAAACAAAACAAGTAAATTTGTATGAGTAAAATTTTAATTATGTCGAACAAGATCTGTATGTGTATCAATTTATTTTCTTATAGTCTAGTTTGAGAAAATTAACTAGAACTTATTGTAGGAATTTCATTTTTTCTTTGAAAGGGTATTTTAGGCATATCAAACTCATTTTAGATGATATATAGCACAAAAATTGGTCAAGTGGTATGTGTGATATTCAAAACTATGAATAGGGGAGATTATTGTGATTTCTTAAATGTGAGGTGGTATTTTGATCTTGTCATAAAACTCAGATGACGTCTCTGTGTTATGTCGAAAAACTAACCATTGTAGGTAGATGTTCGTCCCAACAAAAACTTCTTACAAATGAAGACTGCATTATATGAATAACGTTACATGAACTTGGGAGACTATTATTATGCTTTACCAAGGAAGCTTAAGTTGTCACCCACGTGGAACCCTACCAGAAACTACTTGGAGCAACCCATGTCACCAAAATGTATGGCCGTTGAAGCTCATGAACGAAGTAAAATGTGTTGATTTGAAGTTGGTCAATGAGAAGATGCACAATGATTGAAGCCCACATACAACAAATGAGGCTTGCCAACTGAAGCGCCTAATATTCAAAACGAAAATGCTGATTGTCCAGGCCAAAAAATAGGGTGCAGATGTGTTTCCAACTCGGTCGTCGGATCTGGAAAAAAAAATGTATGGGATCTGGGGGCTGAGGTGATGCCACCTCAGCCCCCTGTTTTTTACCCTGTTTCTGAGCCTGGCTCAGAAGCATAACTATATTCAAAACTCCTTGGTTTCTAAAGGCCTCAAATCAAACAGTTCCCAAGAAGATCCTTTGAGGATCAGGTGAAAAAAATTAATGTGACAACCTACGACCCAAACAAATCATGTCATGTCAACCCATTGACCAAGACTACTGACACAAGGCATAGGATGGCTCCCCTTCCTAGATACTCAAGTGTAGCCTAAGACAAGTAGGCAATGAGACCTCCCACTAAGTAGGACGAAGCCACGTGCACTTCATCCATTGGTCACAATTTCAATTGTAACACTATAAACACCCCCTCTTGTATCATTCTAACCATAATGCAAGTCCAAATATCAAAAGATACACAACTATTCTCTTTTTAATCTTAGCATCATATCCATACCTTGTTTCTACATATTTGAATGATGTTTCTCTCCGAAGTTTATGTTGTATTTGATTAACTCCAGAGCTCGAACATTTTATTGGTTTGCGTCTCTAGGAGCGGTTTTTTTTTACACATGGCAACGTGTAATCCCGAGTTGGGTCCAAGTTTTAGCTAACTCGTTTTTGGCAACAGTCTCTACTATTAAAATGAGTAACATATTTAATAGTCTACAATATCAATACAATTAATATATTTATCAATCTATATTTACTAAGTTTTGATCACTTTCATGTTGTTTATTGAGGTTGTAAACGCATTTTTGTATATAGAACAATGCACACAAGGCATGTAATTGATATTATATAATTGTATTAAAATGTCATATGGCTCATTTAAAAAGTTTGAAAACTTTAGAGGTTGAAATTACATTTTAAAATTTCCAAGGGCCGAAGTGGAAAGAGCAAAAATATCGTGTTAGCATAGAGAAATTATTTAGGAGGCAAATAGAATGGTATTGACGGGAAGTGATTATTTGCCAAAATTTTTGGGCCAAAATTTTTAAGATTTTAGGGAATTGAGTGAATATATTGAAATATATGCTATTGGCCTCAATTTTTTAAAAGTTGTTTTGTCATAAACCCATTTTCAATTATGCATTTTCTGAAATCAACAATTTTTTTTTTTTTTTTACTTTTTAATCACATATTCTCCTAAAATACCATTCAAAACTTTTTTTTTTTCATTTTTCTTTTTAAACAATGGCCTCCAAACAGGGGCTAAAACTAAATACATCCCAAATAAAATAATTTGACGGATTACTTAAATAATCGTTGTGAAGATTTTATCAATGAACATTTTGACATATTATTTTGATTTTAAAATGATTTTTATCACTTGGTTGCATTGTAGTGATTAAAAGTGTAGAACTTCTTTTCATAATATTTGTAACGGTATTAATATTTATGTTTTGATATTTTAAATTAATGTTAATAATTTAACTTGTTCGATATATGTTATTTTTTGTTTGCTGAATCGTGTTTTTAAATTGAATAAAAAAATGAAAATTTGGTTTGATTTGGTTTAAAAGCAAATGGTTTGGTTTGATGTTGAAAATTTTAACGCTATAACCTTAAACTGTCAAATCGAACCATGTTCACTGGTACTCCTCTTTGGTCCTATTTTCAAAAACTCATTTTTTCCTCAAATTTTTTCAACCGCATATTTTATGGACCCATAATATTTATCAACTTTTTAACCACATATTTTATTAACTTTTCTCATAATTTACAAAAAATTTAACTTTTATCTAAATCAAATGGTAGCCATACATTAAAATCACTAAAATTTCTAGATCTAAAATGGGAAATTGGTACAATTGGTCTCTTAGGTATGACCATGTGCAAAGAGGTCACTTACCATTTATTCTTGGTGTTGACCATCAACCTATTTGAAATAACGATGTTTGACCCAACTAACACCTAGAGAGGGAGGAGTTTGAATAGGTATTTTATGCGTAATTTAAATTTACCAATCAATATAAGCAACAAGTTATAATTATTAGTTAATTCAGATGAATTCACACACACTACTATCCAATGTTGAATTATCGTAGTTGATAAATTTTCGAAAAGTAAATAGCACCACAAAATGTTGACGGAGAAAACCCCCCGGGGGATAAAAAACTTTTGTTCCAATCCAGTAAAAATTCACTATAAACGAATAGACTTACAGTAGGATCCAAACTTGACAAACTCCAGTACTCTCATGGACTTTGGTGTTTTGATTATGTGGATTTGATGTTTTCAATAATTTGATTGGATCAAGAGAAGTTTGAATTGTATGTATGATGTGCACGATGCAATATCTCTCTTATAAAACAGTGTTCAACCAACCTTTTTCACGAAGTTGAACTTGGGTATTTATTGCATACAGGTTTTGGGGTCGTATAAAATAGACAGTACTCTTGAAAATCGTGAACTGAGATTTTTCAAATAACATCGTTGTTCGAGCTCCAGACTACTGCCAGGAGGACGACAGGTGCTCCGCTCAAGCAATAGGCTGGTGACAGGCTAGTATAAATCCAACAACTCTTCTCCTTATTCCATAAATGAACCCAATGACTCTTAGTTCATTTATACAACATATCAATTGACTCTTTGACTTTTAAAACTCTTTTATAATTAATTACATTTTTGTATAAAAATTGCTAAAAACTATGAAACCTAACACTATTGACTGTGTGTGAAAAAAGTCCTTGTTTTATGATTTTAATTGATTATTGCCATTAAAAGCGTATCTATTTTTAAAAAAAGACTTTATTCATATACACACATGAAGGACCATTTTATGCAAAATTTCTTAATTCCATTTCTTTGCAATAATAGTCAAACTTCTTATACCCAAACGACAGAGAAAGAAAAAGAAATACAAATCCAATCATTTTTTATTGTTAAGATGGTAAGTGATAGTGTTGGCTACCATTTTCACTTTTTTCAACACGAATTTGCTTGCTTCTATTGCTGTTGGTCAACAAAAACAATACTGCAAAACAAGATGCCAAAATGACTATCTTTAGACAAACTTTACGAAAAACGATTAATTCATACTTAATATGTTTGCACTAAAAAATGAGAAAATTGTGTACTTATAGTAGTGTATTTATTTTGCATTTTTTAAAAAAAAAATTCCCTTTCATACTCGCTTGATCCCAAACCAATGATCGAGTAAAGTTTCGCTCTTACCACTTGAACTAGGCTTTGACCTCGGCATTATCTGACTTTGAGTGATTCAATTTTTTACTTTTAATATTTTACTCCGATTGAAATTAACATCTGATTCTACCTTGTGATTTTGGATGCTTTCATGTCATTTGATTCAAGCTGTCATAATTCATTTTAGATTCCCCAATATTAATAGAAGCACTGTTGCAAAACTATATATTTGAGAGTAAAAATTGATAAATAAAGAAGTGTTCCCAATGGAACAGATAGAACAAATAGAGAAAAAGCGAACACCATATTTATAATTAAATAACATTATTTGGTTACGAATGATTTGATTTTATTAACAATGATGAATTATTTGTGATGAGCGTTAGTGATTATCTTTAAAAAATAATACCATTCAAAGATATATAGGAATTAAGAAATTTTGAGCTAATGACCCTTCAAGTCAATGGATATATGGTATAATTAAGTTTCTTCTTTACTAAAATTGATATACTTTTGACCGCAAGAATGAAACATTAAGATCCACTTGAGCACAAAGAACATACATTATGGACCATTTGTGCCAATTTCCAATAAATTAGGGTAAAGTTGTAAAGTGCATAGCCATTCGTAATTGTAGTACTCGTTTTTACAACCTTTCATTTCTTGCACTAAAGCTTCCAACATTTTAAAACAGTGTCACATATGTCTTTAATTAGCCCACGAAATGTGACACTGGTGTTGGGCTAAAAGCTTTTAAATTTTACTTTAGGTTCTATTGTCAGCTTAGAAATGATTTCCACTCTTTGAAATGAAGAATACTAGTTTTTTTACATTAAAAGATCAATCGTCTTACTCATATGTTATGAAACAAAATTTCAAACTATTGTTCAGACTATGAATATGTTAACAAGGCCGGAAAATTAATATAAGATAAACTTAGGGGTGAAAAGGGGGCCGAGATGCTCGTTGACTCCACTCGCTCCACTCATCAATTGAGCAGCAAGAAATCTCTAGCGGCTTGCATGAGTTGGTTAACGAGCCGAACTAGGTGAGTCCATAGGCTCCCCTAGCTGAGCAGCCACATGGCTGCTTTGTTCAACCATGCCGTTTGCCATGATCGATCAATGGCAGTGAAATTGAGTTGACAATTAAATATTTTTTTAGAAATTTAGAGTTTATAAATAGGCATTGTTTGAAATCAAATTAATCACAATTCACTTTCAGCATTTTTTATAATTTCTCTAGTATACCGCTTTCAGCCTTAGCAGTATATCATTTTTCTAATTTTTCAACTATTATCTCTTAATTTCACAATTTTGAAGATGATTTTTTTGCAACTATTTATTTTTTTCTTGTTGCGTTATTCTATGTAATTTACATAATGATTAGCTCATTATCATATTTTTGGAATGAAGATAATTTGTTTTGTTTCTTGCCAAGTTCTTAAAGATCCGATAAAAAGGCCAATTATTTTACGATCTTCGATAATATAAAGGAAGAATTAAAGTTATTCTTCCTAAACTACGACTGTAATATTTCTTTTACCTTTGATGGTATGTGTTAAGTTTGGTAGTAATCGGTACATATGTATGATAGCATTATATCTTTATGATGATAATTTGGCTCTTGTGAAAAATTATTTGTTGATTAGTACATTACAACATATGAACCTACACATCACATTGCACAAATTATTGCACATTCTTTATGACATTTTAATTTGATTCAGGGGCAGACCCAGACAGTTCGAACTGTGAGGTCAAAAATGAATTTTTTTTAACAACGTATCATTAACGAAAATAAAATCATATGCTACTACAATTGTAACCTACGCGTTTTCATACTTTGAAAACGTCGTATAATTACATCATTATCAATATTGTCAAGTATACCGCTCTTAATATATACAACCAAACTATCACTTAACCATTGATCTCCCATTCGATTACATAGTCGATTCTTGACAATTTTCATTGCAGAAAATACTCTTTCTATCGTAGCAGTTGCAATTGGAAGAATTAACGCCAATGTTACAAACCTGTAAACTAATGGGTACACCTCATGTTTTTTTGTCGCAACCAAGGTTTCTGCAAGATCATTAAGGTATCGTAACCTTTCAAAATCTTTGTGAGTGCGCATATCAATAATATATGTCCGAATTTGCTCTTCAAGTGCCAAGATCTCTATTGATTTAAAATCTTTGAGATAATACTCATACAATTGAATTAACTTGTCCTTGTTGAAAGCAGAGAATGAATTATCTGGCACAAGCATGCAACACAAATGATTAAGTCACTATTTACCTCAGAGAAATGATCATTCAACTCTTGAATTTGTATGTCGATGATAGCATAGAAGAAATCCACACGAAAATTATGTAGATTTGTAATTTCTTGAGTGTTACGCCTTGAAAGACCTAAAGGTATAAACATATCGTCCATGTTGGGAACACAATATTGTAGCTTTTGCAAAAGCAGGAAACTGTTCTTAAAAATGATTTCCATCCATTGTCCCTCATTGCTTGAAGTCGTTCTTTACTTAATTTCATAGCGCTGACAATATCTTGATCTCTCCTCTGTAATGATTTTGACAATTCATTTGAAATACCCAATACATTTTTCATGAGATGCAAACTAAATACAAAATCAAATGTCAACATAGATCCCAACAAAATACATGCTTCTCCTCGCTTTCCACAACTAGTATCATCAGTGGCAATCATCTCAACGACATCAACTGTAGCAGAAAACATGAGAATCAAGTTAAGTAAATAATTATAGTGAGAGCCCCAACGAGTATCACTAGGTCGCATAAGAGTAATTTCTTGATTAAGGCCCTTTTCACTTGCGATTTCATCAAGATTAATGATTCAACAACTTCAAGCATCTTCTTCTCTCGAAGAAGATCACATCACTTAGCCGATCTGCCAACAACATTTACCACTTTATTTACTAAAGTAAAGAATGTCTTAATTTCTACATGCTTGCTTGCCACAACTACAAGAGCTAGTTGTAGCTGATGAGCAAAACAGTGTATATAAAAAACACTTGGATTCTCTTTCAAAATAAGTACTTTAAGACCATTGTACTCACCTCGCACGTTGCTTGCCCCGTCATAACCTTTTGACCTCTTAAACTAGATATACTTAAATTAAATTGAGAGAATAAGTGATCAATAGAATCCTTAAGTAAGAAAGCTGTGGTACTAGAGACATGTTCAACTCCGATAAAACGTTCTGTTACTTGTCCTTTCTGATTCACATATCGTAGAACAATTGACATTTGCTTCTTCACTGATACATCACGAGATTCATCAACAAGAATGGAAAATAACCTATCACCAATATCCTTCATAATAACATCAAGTGTTTCAAATGCAATAGCACTCACAATATCCTTTTGAATTTTAGGTGATGTTAACTTAAGGTTTTCGGGAGCATTACTCAAACAAACATTGTTAATCTCTTTATTATGATTACATAATCACTGCAAAAATTCAAGAAAATTTCCTTGATTTCTTGAATCTTCTGATTTATCATGCCCACGAAACGAAAGCCCTTGTCGTAGAAGAATCGAACACAATCAATTGATGCATTCAAATGAATTCGATACTCATCTTTTGTTTTTTTCGACTTCTTAAAGAGAACATAATCAATATTTTGTTTCTAATTCACAAAAGCCTCATACTTAATCCGCGCTCGATTGTGTGCACTACCACTTTTCCTTACATGAGTTTGACGCCTTCCTTTCTTTTTCGAGTTTGAGAACCCTCCATCAATAAAAGAATCACCACCACCACGTTTTTCACTATATGGTTTGTAAAGATAACAATAAAAGCAAAATAGAGCATCTTTTGCTATACTGTATTCCAACAAATCAGGAAATTCATTAAACCACGAAAGTTTTAAATCGTCTTAATGACGAATCTCCAAATTCTTTCTGTGGACACAAGTGATTTCGAGGCTGACATGAACCCCTTTGTACGTATCTTCAGATTTCATCCTGAACATTAACATTGTAATTCGCAATTGGAGTTCTTAATCCATGATCCGAAGGTAGTTCTGCTAAATCAATTTTATCCCAAACATCTGTTTGAATCCAGTATTTGATTCTTTCTGGCCATCTTGTTTTTTTGAATGCTCATTTCAGCATTAATTTGCTCTCTACTCAAACATACGAATTCTCGTTTAAAATATTCTCCATGACTGTTAAAAAAATAAATTCAACACATAGATAAATAAATAAATACAATATTTCAGTTTTCATCAGCATAACACTAAATTGATAATAAACAACAATTGATTGAATTCCGTAAACAATTCTAAATCTCCAAGTTAGAGAAATCCATTACTTACTTGGAATTGGAATTGAGTTCTAACTTCTAATATAGTAATATTTCCACTTTTCCAAGCTTCCAGCAGTGAGCAGTCGACAGCTGAGCTCACTAGTCACTACATTAAAAATTTGGAACTATAGTTTAAATGATTTTTTCCAAATTGTAAAAAATCAATTCCATACTTCCATTATTTCATACCAAATCAGTGAATAATGAATATTTAATATTTTTATCCAATTTCATTTCATCAATTTTAAACTTACACGTACAAATCCAAACCCTACATTAACATACCTTTTTCAAATTGGCCAAGGGTTGAGGCGTTGAGCCTCAGCCTAAGGGACGGCAACCGGTGGAACAGGAAGGCTGTGGCGAAGTCACGAACAAAAAGGAGAAATCAGTGGTTTGTTGTTGTTCGTGTTCGGACTTCATCACTTTGGTGTTTGCACTTTGCCTTTGGGAAGAAATCAGTGGATTATGGAGTATAGAGTGGACTATGGATATGGATTGGACCATATAGATATAGATTCTTGGCATTGGGCTTTTTGGGTATTGGGCCAGGGAATTAATTGGATCGCCCAAATAGATCTAATTGTTTTCAGCAGAAAAAATCCCAAAAAACTGTGAGGTCATTTGACCCCACATGACCCCATGTGGGTCCACCCCTAATTTGATTAATTAAGTATTTAGTATATCTTATATAACAAGAACAATGTTATTTTACAGCATCGACAGGGGTAATATTTTCTTTAGACTCCGGTAAGATGTTTGAATATAATTATTATGTTAAGTGTTTACCATCAATGGTACAATCTAGTGCTCATATATTTGAAGATATTTTAAATAATTGAGAATGCAAAATCAGAATGATGGATGCATATAGAACACTGCTTGGTGTACGGGGACCTGTGCCAAGATACTCACAGGTGGGGTTTGCTGCAATTTTTTTTTAACATGTGGGGCCCGCCTGCTACAGTGAGAGCCTTGACAGACCCCTGTGAGAATTTCTCTCCTGTACGCTAGGCTTAATTGATGCATAAATGCCTATTTCAATGTAATTTTTCTCATATTCCCCTTATTAATGGAATTCGATTTATTTTTTCTCATAGCTTTTGAATGGAATTATAATAGCCTTGGAACTTTGATTCGTTAAAAGAATGAGATAATAATTTTTTGTAATCAATTTCGAAATGAAGTTGTCATGACTAATGAGAGTGGAACATATACACTTCATTTTATAATTTTTTAAACATAATTTCCTCATCTATGCAACGTGAATAACTTTTCCTAAATTTAATTCTATTATTCCCTCATAGTTAAATTTAACGTCTTTTAAAATAACTAAAAGGAATGTTTAGCCCACGTAGTTTAAGACCGGCGATCAAACACTGCAACTCGAAAAAAGATAATTGGCACACTACGAAAAATATTTTTGAATGTATTTTCCATCACGACGCATACCTAAAATTACATTTGCACTGTAAGAAGGTTAAAGAAATTATTTTACTTTCAAAACAAATATCTTGTGTAGTTTGTACTTTTTTCGAACTCCAAAAATTTAACTTTTTTCGAGTTCAAAATATATGAAACCACCATGGGACGAGACTTTAGCAAAGGTTGACTTATTCAATATACTTGAATAGTTGAATCTCAGCCATATCACCATCCAATATTTTCCATTATCAGTCGGGACTTGTTTACAATACCCACGACTCAATATCAGAATTTACAGACATCAGATCTATCATGGATACCATATGTTAGATCGAGATGCAGTACATGGCCTAGACAATATTACTATTTGAATAAAAGCAAATTTTTGTATCCCTCAATGGCTATCATTCAACTCTTGAATTTGCATGTCGATGATATCATAGAAGAAATCCACACGAAAATGATGTAGATTTGTAATTTCGTGAGTGTTACGCCATGAACGGCTTAAAGGTATAAACATATCGTCCATATTTGGAACACAATATTGTACCTTTTGCAAAAGCAGGAAACTGTTCTTAAAAATGATTCCCATTGTCCCTCATAGCTTGAAGTCATTCTTTACTTATTTTCACTAATTTCATAGCGTTGACAATATCTTGATCTCTCCTTTGTAATGATTTTAACAATTCATCTGAAATACCCAATACCTTTTTCATGAGATGCAAACTGAATACAAAATCAAATGTCAACATAGATCCCAACAAAATACATGCTTCCCTTCGCTTTCCACAACTAGTATCATCAGTGGCAATCATCTCAACGACATCAACTGTAGCAGAAAACATGAGAATCAAGTTAAGTAAATAATTATAGTGAAAGCCCCAATGGGTATCACCAAGTCGCTTAAGAGTAGTTTCTTGATTAAGGCCCTTTCTACTTGCGATTTCACCAAGATTTAATGATTCAACAACTTCAAGCCTCTTCTTCTCTCGAAGAAGATCACATCACTTAGCCGATCCACCAACAACATTTACCACTTTATTCACTAAAATAAAGAATGTTTCAATTTCTGCATGCTTGCTTGCCACAACTACAAGAGCTAGTTGTAGCTGATGAGCAAAATAATGTATATAAAAAGCACTTGGATTCTCTTTCAAAAGAAGTACTTTAAGACCATTGTACTCACCTCGCATGTTGCTTGCCCCGTCATAACCTTGACATCTTAAACTAGATATACTTAAGTTAAATCGAGAGAATAAGTGATCAATAGAATCCTTAAGTGAGAGAGCTATGGTACTAGGGACATGTTCAACTCCAATAAAACGTTCTGTTACTTGTCCTTTCTGATTCACATAACGTAGAACAATTGACATTTACTCTTTCACTGATACATCATGAGATTCATCAACAAGAATGGAAAATAACCTATCACCAATATCTTTATAATAACATCAAGTGTTTCAAATGCAATAGCACTCACAATATCCTTTTGAATTTTAGGTGATGTTAACTGAAGGTTTTCGGGAGCATTACTCAAACAAATATCCTTAATCTCTTTATTATAATTACATAACCATTGCAAAAATTCAAGAAAATTTCCTTGATTTTTTGAATCTTCTGATTTATCATGCCCACAAAATGAAAGCCCTTGTCGTAGAAGAAAATAGAATACAATCAATTGACGCATTCAAACAAATTCGATACTCATCTTTTGTATTTTTCGACTTCTTAAAGAGAACAGAATCAATATTTTGTTTCTGATTCATAAAAGCCTCATACTTAATCCGCGCTCGGTGTGCACTACCACTTTTCTCGACATGAGTTTGAAGCCTTCATTTCTTTTTCGAGTTTGAGAACCCTCCATCAATAAAAGAATCACTACCACCATGTTCTTCACTATTTGGTTTGAAAAATAACAATAAAAGCAAAATAGGGCATCTTTTGCTATACTGTATTCCAACAAATCAGGAAAGTCATTAAACCACGAAATTTTAAATCGTCTTAACGACGAATCTCCAAATTCTTTTTGTGGACACAAGTGATTTCGAGGATGATGTGGACCCCTTTGTACGTATGCTCTTCAGATTTCATCCTGAACATTAACATTGTAATTCGCAATTGGAGTTCTTAATCCATGATCCGAAGGTAGTTCTGCTAAATCAATTTTATCCCAAATATCTCTTTGACTCCCAGTATTTGATTCTTTCTGGCCATCTTGTTTTTTTGTGCGCTCGTTTCAGCATTAATTTGCTCTCTACTCGAACATACGAAATTTCATTCAAAATATTCCTCCATGATTCTAGATTCTGAGCATTGGGCTAGGGAATTAATTGGACCATATGGATATAGATTCTGAGCATTGGGCTAGGGAATTAATTGGATCGCTCAAATAGATCTAATCATTCTCATCAGGGAAAAAAAACCCAAAAAACTGTGAGGTCGTTTGACCCCACATGACCCCATGTGGGTCTGCCCCTAATTTGAATAATTAAGTATTTAGTATATCTTATATAACATGAACAATGCTATTTTACGGCATCTACAGGGGTAATATTTTCTTTAGACTCTGGTAAGATGTTTGAATATAATTATTATGTTAAGTGTTTACCATCAATGGTACAATCTAGTGCTCATATATTTGAAGATATTTTAAATAATTGAGAATGCAAAATCAGAATGATGGATGCATAAATGCCTATTTCAACGTAATTTTTCTCATATTCCCCTTATTAATGGAATTCGATTTATTTTTTCTCATAGCTTTTGAATGGAATTATAATAGCCTAGGAACTTTGATTCGTTAAAAGAATGAGATAATAATTTTTTGTAATCAATTTCGAAATGAAGTTGTCATGACTAATGAGAGTGGAACATATGCACTTCATTTTATAATTTTTTAAACATAATTTCCTCATCTATGCAACGTGAATCACTTTTCCTAAATTTAATTCTATTATTCCCTCATAGTTAAATTTAACTTCTTTTAAAATAACTAAAAGGAATGTTTAGCCCACGTAGTTTAAGACCGGCAATCAAACACTGCAACTCGAAAAAAGATAATTGGCACACTACGAAAAATATTTTTGAATGTATTTTCCATCACGATACATACCTAAAATTACATTTGCACTGTAAGAAGGTTAAAGAAATTATTTTACTTTCAAAATAAATATCTTGTGTAGTTTGTACTTTTTTCGAACTCCAAAGATTTAACTTTTTTCGAGTTCAAAATGTATGAAACCACCATGGGACGAGACTTTAGCAAAGGTTGACTTATTCAATATACTTGAATAGTTGAATCACAGCCATATCACCATCCAATATTTTCCATTATCAGTCGGGACTTGTTTACAATACCCACGACTCAATATCAGAATTTACAGACATCAGATCTATCATGGACACCATATGTTAGATCGAGATGCAGTACATGGCCTAGACAATATTACTATTTGAATAAAAGCAAATTTTTGTATCCCTCAATGGCTTCAAGAAAATGAAGGTTCTTTTCATATATGCAATTGCAGACTACTAAAGTAGAATTTGATAAATTATGTTCTTGGAAAGCAAACAAGAGTGAAGTTTCGCACCACAATCTATCACACTGAAGGTATCTTACATTAAATTCACTTTGATAATTGAGGATCGTCTAGAACAACTTCAAAGGGAGGCACGCATTACTTTGTAACCTTCATTGATGACCTTTTTAATTGGAAAAATATGATCGAGACCCTAATGGCATAAAAATAAAACAGTTCAGAACAGACAATGGTGACGTGTACAGAAGTGACCCATTTTCTTAAGGGATATGTGATATAAATCGAGTTGCATAATATCGTTTAACTCGTCAAGGCGGAGATTTATAGGAATTTAACCCTATGTTATTCAATTCTACATCAAAAGTTAAATAAAGATTGGGTCCACACGGCAACTATAAAGGGATCCCCTAATCCCTTCTATTAGACACAATTAAAAAATGAAAAAGAAAAAGAGAGTACAGCTCTTTAGTAAACAAAAATTACCCTTAAATATTGTTTCCTTTTTGCTTTAAATATTGCTTTGGAATCAAGTAAGAAAGAAAACACAATATTTATGTGATTCGACAGTAAGCCTATGCCAATGACTATGAATTTCATATATATATCTTACCGCACCGTCCTTGCACCTTCAACCTACCTTCAACCTATTGAGCATCCTCGACAAAATAGACAATAAATTACAAGCCTAGAGGCCGATGCCATTTGGTGAGTTCCACTCCACTTCGACATCAACTTATTTATTTCAATATACATATTAGAGCCACATCTTACAACATGTTTCCATTTTTAGTTGATATTGGCTGGAAGGTCTTGCCACTACAAGAAGTTTCACTTTAATGGCGAAAATTTGTTTTAAAAGTTCATTTTTAGATTGTTTGTCGAGAATGGGGGAGTTGAGAAAGTTTTCAAGACAAGTGTTAATCGTACAAAGTGAATTTTTTTGTAGTGCCTTCAAGATTTCCTTGTTGTGCGTAATTTTATTATTGTCATATAGTTTGTGATATTCATCTTTTGAAATTTCTGAAGTGAATTTTGTTGTGGAATAATACACCGATTATGTGCATATTATATTTACAAAAGCATACCGTTTATTTGCATGAAATCGAAACGTAATTTTGACTTACCGAAATAGAATTTGAGAACCAAAACAATAATAGTTACCGAATCCGAATGCATGAATATGGATTCATTTCTTTTAATTCTTGAACGAAAGCAAGTTATTCTTTGAATCAAACATCGCAAAAGGAACGTGTAAATAATGTTAATTAGTTTCTGAAATCAAACCATAATTAAGAGAAATTAGAAAATGAAGGAAGAAAGATGCAAGTAATGAATTTTTGGTCGAGTCAAGTGTTTGACACTTGGTTCTTAAGATGAATTTGCC
>NW_019230110.1:77815-86264 GCF_002742605.1 Olea europaea var. sylvestris
TCTTAAACTAGATATACTTAAGTTAAATCGAGAGAATAAGTGATCAATAGAATCCTTAAGTGAGAGAGCTATGGTACTAGGGACATGTTCAACTCCAATAAAACGTTCTGTTACTTGTCCTTTCTGATTCACATAACGTAGAACAATTGACATTTACTCTTTCACTGATACATCATGAGATTCATCAACAAGAATGGAAAATAACCTATCACCAATATCTTTATAATAACATCAAGTGTTTCAAATGCAATAGCACTCACAATATCCTTTTGAATTTTAGGTGATGTTAACTGAAGGTTTTCGGGAGCATTACTCAAACAAATATCCTTAATCTCTTTATTATAATTACATAACCATTGCAAAAATTCAAGAAAATTTCCTTGATTTTTTGAATCTTCTGATTTATCATGCCCACAAAATGAAAGCCCTTGTCGTAGAAGAAAATAGAATACAATCAATTGACGCATTCAAACAAATTCGATACTCATCTTTTGTATTTTTCGACTTCTTAAAGAGAACAGAATCAATATTTTGTTTCTGATTCATAAAAGCCTCATACTTAATCCGCGCTCGGTGTGCACTACCACTTTTCTCGACATGAGTTTGAAGCCTTCATTTCTTTTTCGAGTTTGAGAACCCTCCATCAATAAAAGAATCACTACCACCATGTTCTTCACTATTTGGTTTGAAAAATAACAATAAAAGCAAAATAGGGCATCTTTTGCTATACTGTATTCCAACAAATCAGGAAAGTCATTAAACCACGAAATTTTAAATCGTCTTAACGACGAATCTCCAAATTCTTTTTGTGGACACAAGTGATTTCGAGGATGATGTGGACCCCTTTGTACGTATGCTCTTCAGATTTCATCCTGAACATTAACATTGTAATTCGCAATTGGAGTTCTTAATCCATGATCCGAAGGTAGTTCTGCTAAATCAATTTTATCCCAAATATCTCTTTGACTCCCAGTATTTGATTCTTTCTGGCCATCTTGTTTTTTTGTGCGCTCGTTTCAGCATTAATTTGCTCTCTACTCGAACATACGAAATTTCATTCAAAATATTCCTCCATGATTCTAGATTCTGAGCATTGGGCTAGGGAATTAATTGGACCATATGGATATAGATTCTGAGCATTGGGCTAGGGAATTAATTGGACCATATGGATATAGATTCTGAGCATTGGGCTAGGGAATTAATTGGACCATATGGATATAGATTCTGAGCATTGGGCTAGGGAATTAATTGGACCATATGGATATAGATTCTGAGCATTGGGCTAGGGAATTAATTGGACCATATGGATATAGATTCTGAGCATTGGGCTAGGGAATTAATTGGATCGCTCAAATAGATCTAATCATTCTCATCAGGGAAAAAAAACCCAAAAAACTGTGAGGTCGTTTGACCCCACATGACCCCATGTGGGTCTGCCCCTAATTTGAATAATTAAGTATTTAGTATATCTTATATAACATGAACAATGCTATTTTACGGCATCTACAGGGGTAATATTTTCTTTAGACTCTGGTAAGATGTTTGAATATAATTATTATGTTAAGTGTTTACCATCAATGGTACAATCTAGTGCTCATATATTTGAAGATATTTTAAATAATTGAGAATGCAAAATCAGAATGATGGATGCATAAATGCCTATTTCAACGTAATTTTTCTCATATTCCCCTTATTAATGGAATTCGATTTATTTTTTCTCATAGCTTTTGAATGGAATTATAATAGCCTTGGAACTTTGATTCGTTAAAAGAATGAGATAATAATTTTTTGTAATCAATTTCGAAATGAAGTTGTCATGACTAATGAGAGTGGAACATATACACTTCATTTTATAATTTTTTAAACATAATTTCCTCATCTATGCAACGTGAATAACTTTTCCTAAATTTAATTCTATTATTCCCTCATAGTTAAATTTAACGTCTTTTAAAATAACTAAAAGGAATGTTTAGCCCACGTAGTTTAAGACCGGCGATCAAACACTGCAACTCGAAAAAAGATAATTGGCACACTACGAAAAATATTTTTGAATGTATTTTCCATCACGACGCATACCTAAAATTACATTTGCACTGTAAGAAGGTTAAAGAAATTATTTTACTTTCAAAACAAATATCTTGTGTAGTTTGTACTTTTTTCGAACTCCAAAAATTTAACTTTTTTCGAGTTCAAAATATATGAAACCACCATGGGACGAGACTTTAGCAAAGGTTGACTTATTCAATATACTTGAATAGTTGAATCTCAGCCATATCACCATCCAATATTTTCCATTATCAGTCGGGACTTGTTTACAATACCCACGACTCAATATCAGAATTTACAGACATCAGATCTATCATGGATACCATATGTTAGATCGAGATGCAGTACATGGCCTAGACAATATTACTATTTGAATAAAAGCAAATTTTTGTATCCCTCAATGGCTTCAAGAAAATGAAGGTTCTTTTCATATATGCAATTGCAGACTACTAAAGTAGAATTTGATAAATTATGTTCTTGGAAAGCAAACAAGAGTGAAGTTTCGCACCCCAATCTATCACACTGAAGGTATCTTACATTAAATTCACTTTGATATTTGAGGATTGTCTAGAACAACTTCAAAGGGAGGCACGCATTACTTTGTAACCTTCATTGATGACCTTTCTAATTGGAAAAATATGATCGAGACCGTAATGGCATAAAAATAAAACGGTTCAGAACAGACAATGGTGATTTGTACAGAAGTGACCCATTTTCTTAAGGGATATGTGATATAAATCGAGTTGCATAATATCGTCTAACTCGTCAAGGCGGAGATTTATAGGAATTTAACCCTATGTTATTCAATTCTACATCAAAAGTAATCCCTTCTATTAGACACAATTAAAAAATGAAAAAGAAAAAGAGAGTACAGCTCTTTAGTAAACAAAAATTACCCTTAAATATTGTTTCCTTTTTGGTTTAAATATTGCTTTGGAATCAAGTAAGAAAGAAAACACAATATTTATGTGATTCGACAGTAAGCCTATGCCAGTGACTATGAATTTCATATATATATCTTACCGCACCGTCCTTGCACCTTCAACCTATTGAGCATCCTCGACAAAATAGACAATAAATTACAAGCCTAGAGGCCGATGCCATTTGGTGAGTTCCACTCCACTTCGACATCAACTTATTTATTTCAATATACATATTAGAGCCACATCTTACAACATGTTTCCATTTTTAGTTGATATTGGCTGGAAGGTCTTGCCACTACAAGAAGTTTCACTTTAATGGCGAAAATTTGTTTTAAAAGTTCATTTTTAGATTGTTTGTCGAGAATGGGGGAGTTGAGAAAGTTTTCAAGACAAGTGTTAATCGTACAAAGTGAATTTTTTTGTAGTGCCTTCAAGATTTCCTTGTTGTGCGTAATTTTATTATTGTCATATAGTTTGTGATATTCATCTTTTGAAATTTCTGAAGTGAATTTTGTTGTGGAATAATACACCGATTATGTGCATATTATATTTACAAAAGCATACCGTTTATTTGCATGAAATCGAAACGTAATTTTGACTTACCGAAATAGAATTTGAGAACCAAAACAATAATAGTTACCGAATCCGAATGCATGAATATGGATTCATTTCTTTTAATTCTTGAACGAAAGCAAGTTATTCTTTGAATCAAACATCGCAAAAGGAACGTGTAAATAATGTTAATTAGTTTCTGAAATCAAACCATAATTAAGAGAAATTAGAAAATGAAGGAAGAAAGATGCAAGTAATGAATTTTTGGTCGAGTCAAGTGTTTGACACTTGGTTCTTAAGATGAATTTGCCCCATATCGGTGCTAACAATTTTCCAGCAATCATCTCCCAAAATACAACGATCACGTCGAGACATAGGAGCACTCCAAATGATTTCGACCAGCGAACTCGAACGAAATTTTCTCTCTACCATAAACATGACTTTGATACAAGATATAATCATTTCTACAAGATATAATCATTTCTATAATAATATGGAATTATGAAATGAATTGAAATTTCTGAATGATTAAATCCAAACATATTAGATCAATATATAGTTATTGAAAAGGTTTGTCTCAAAAGACACAACCTATGCGAGAGATAAAATTATTGGAATTAGCCTCTATATTTAAAGAGACACGTCTCTTGAAAAATGATAATGCCAAAAGTCATAATCTTTCATATAGAAAGACACATTTTCAGCCAAATAACTTCTAGAATATTCCATAATATTCTACGCACTTTTTCAATAATTCACGTATTAAGTGATTTAAATTTGACTTAATTTTTCATTCACCAAATAATACAAAATTTTCAGCAAAATTCCAACAATCCTCCACATGAATGAAAATTAATGCAAATATCTATGCAGACACTAATAGAGAGAGCGGAAAAACTCTGAATCAAGGATGGTAGCTTCTAGTCTTGAACCTTCCTTAGTGAAATATTATCGGACTTATTCGACTAACTGGTGAATGTGATGTCTTGAACCATTCATCCTTTAGTGTAAGCCAAGACAATGATACTCACACAATATCTTCCCTAAACCGTTCATGGTTCTTATGACTTGGTTCATTTTGGCCCTGAACCTTTCTTGGTTCTGCGAGTGTTTAGAGAATTTAAGCCCTAAATAATTCTCATTGAAGCGACCTCACTTCACACTCATAAAGGTGATCTCATATTAAGAGCATTCTGCCCTATTCCACTTGATTTAATTAAGATATAGGAATCATTAAAAGATTATCTTAACCTCTTGTAACTTTGCAGAAAGCACTTTAATATCATATGAATGAGTTAATAAATTATTTTCCTTAGTGCTTCATGGAGTCCTCATAACTTAGTTGTCCCTTTGAACCAAGATCTTGGGATCTCCAGTCAATAAGGTAGGGTTACCATCATTCCTTTCGATATGCAGTATACTTAATCTCTCAGTAAATCTCTTAAAGGTACCATGAGTTTACACTACTGAGATCATCTGCTTAATGATATTATATCTATGATTTATATGTCTAGACCTACCATTATATGTAACTTAGTATCTTATCAAATATAGCTAGCCAATGATCGATTCATTTGATAGATACAAATTATCGCCACCAAGAAATCCTCTCATGAAACTATATGCCTCATTAGCTTTATCTAAAGCTTTATCAACTTCCAAACACAGTTGGATGATTTCTATCAAACACTACACTAGTCAATCACTTTTACTAGTGAATTTCAGAATCATGTGTATTCAATATCATCATTGAAATATTACCATGCATTTGAATTTTATGAATATTTTTCATATATTCCAATTATTCTTGTATGTCTAAACAAACGCTATAATCAGTTTTATAATTCATTTCATCCACTTTAGACTTTGTATATATCATCCTTATAATATAAGGATTTTCTATCTTTCCACCTTCATAGATATCGTTCTGTGATTATAAAATAGAAGTAAACGTAACTGTTAAATTGAGTTACCCCCGCAATTCATCATGACCAAAGTGAAGGAATAACAACTTATATTCCAAACATTTATACATTCATTGCATAAATTTATTCCTTTTATAGGAATGTTCACTTCCATATCATAAGAAATATTCCAATCTCACATAGAAGAAAATGGTCACTCACAAGTTCCCAAGATATACATTGTACAGAAACATCATATTTTTCGAGGCTAGCAGAAAAATTTCACAAAGTAGAATGTTCAAAGTATGGCAAAATGTCAAGCGTAAATCCATTGGTTCAAATTATAGCAATATATGCATTTAATTATAATCTGTCTTTCCAAATATTTTCATGAATTATATTACCAGATGCATGCAGAAATCTGCACATGCTTAAGGAAAAATGCATATGCAAAGATGAAGGAAATTCTATAATTACAGTTATCTTCAAACGTCTCCATTCATATTTTCAAATAATATTGGGTTCCCATCCACGCACTAGTTCGAATTTTATTTCCGTTTTATGATACAAATATAGCAGAATTTCGAATTGAAGTTTTTGAACAGAACCCAATTCCTTCCCTTAAGTGAGTAGTACGGTTGACAGATTCGAAACAAAATATACAATGCACAAAGAACACAAAATTCATCTTAATATTGTTGTGGAATAATACACCGATTATGTGTATATTATATTTACAAAAGCATACCGTTTATTTGCGTGAAATCCAAATGTAATTTCGACTTACCGAAATAGAATTTGAGAAGTAAAACAATAATAGTTACCGAATCCGAATGCATGAATATGAATTCATCTCTTTCGATTTTTGAACGAAAGAAAGTTATTCTTTGAATCAAACCTCGCAAAACAAACATGTAAATAATGTTAATTAATTTCTGAAATCAAACCATAATTAAGAGAAATCAGAAAATGAAGGTAGAAAGAAAGATGCAAGTGATGAATTTTTGGTTTAGGCAAGTGTTTGACACTTGATCCTTAAGATGAATTTGCCCCGCATTGGAGCTAAGGGTTTCCCGCAATCATCTCCCAAGATACAACGACCACGTCAAGTCATAGGAGCAATCCAAATGATTTTGACCAGCGAACTCGAGCGTAATTCCCTCTCTACCATAAACATGACTTTGATACCAGACATAATTATTCCTACAACGTATTTTAAGTAACTTGACATGAAATAAATAATATGGAATTATGGAATGAATTGAAATTTCTGAATGATTAAATCCAAATATATGGGGTCAATATATAGATATTGAAAATGTTTGTCTCAAAAGACACAACATATGGAAGAGACGCAACTATTTGAATTAGTCTCTATATTTAAAGAGACACGTCTCTTGAAAAATGATAATGCCCAAAGTCATAATCTTTCATATAGAAAGACACATTTTCAGCCAAATAACTTCTAGAATATTCCATAATATTCTATACACTTTCCAATAATTCACGTATTTAAGTGATTTAAATTTGACTTAATTTTCCATTTATCAAATAATACAAAATTTCTAGCAAAATTCCAACAAATTTCAGGTGCCCGGGGACTTGGTAAGTTTTATCATACCTCGTAAATTCTCGTGTTCTATTTTTCTCTTTCAAGCATCCGGAATTTTTTTCTACTTTATTATTATTTCAATGCAATATTTGGCATGTGTTTTTTCCCAACAACTACTCAATTGTCGGATCCTAAATAAGCGGTTGAGAGTGATGTTAAAATATGAGAACCACATTTCTATCTTTAAACAAGGGAATATGTCGGGATACTTTTGGATACATTCATAGGGACTGTGATATTTTGGACTTCTTAAATTTCAGATATGTTAATATATTTACACAATTTCCTTCAAATAATGAGTCTGAAGTGAATTGGAACTAGAAAGACACTACAGTTGACATATAATAATGAGTATGACAAAAGCATAAAGTGTAGTTATTTAGTTTTTCATTTATTTTTTCTATCAAGAGACACGATAGTTTACTTGTTTTGTATTAAGGGCAGATTTAGGGTGGACTGAAGCCCAGCCCCTTTGTAGTCTGTTTGAAAATTATACATGGAAAATATTTTTTTTATTTTTACTTATAATATATTTTTTATGTGTAATATTTTATTTTTTTATTTATTATTTATTATTATTATTATTATTATTATTATTATTATTATTTTTACAGATTACCCTGGCTTAAATTTTTTTTAGTCTGATTCTGGATTTGTCCTTGATGTCACGTACTTCTATTTGTATTATATATATATATATATATATGTCACTTGACACCTAAGTAATTTTTTCAAAAACAAAAGTCAAAGACAAAGGAGAAGGCAAATGAAAGCACGGCCAACCTTGCATTTCACTCTTCAAATCACCTATTGTCTTGCAATTGGATTGGAGGATTTAGACGCACAGGATAGACGCACCAGTCAAAAATTGCCTTAACATACACGAGAGAGAATCACATTGATCATAGAGTAGACCCCATTAGAAGAAAATAATTGGAAAGGTTTAAAGAGATAAGTTGATTTGTTGGCTCGAATCTTGCTACATGTACATTATAATATATACTTTGTCACGTGGCATTATTTTATTGGGCAGTTTAAATTTCAAACAGTTTTTCCATCAAATTGACAGTTGACAACAATACGAGTGTGAACCAAAGTGTCAAAAATCAGTGTACAAATAGCAAAGTTTTTGTGGGCTCAAACTAATTGCTTAATTTAGATAATTAATTATCACAAGTAGGTTGAGTTGTACAGTTAAAATGACTAATTACTCCAACCATTCAATCATCGAAATACAAACAAGACTCAAAAACTTCCACCATACGACACCCCACGCCCATTTCTCACTTTTCCCACCAAACTTTGAGTATTTTTAGTAGAATTTCTAGAAATAAAATCATTCTATCTTATATGTGAAGTCAAAAGTCTAATATAAGAGTAGAAGTACAGATGTCTGTACTTCGACAATTCTT
>NW_019230110.1:88271-98324 GCF_002742605.1 Olea europaea var. sylvestris
CCACGAAACGAAAGCCCTTGTCGTAGAAGAATCGAACACAATCAATTGATGCATTCAAATGAATTCGATACTCATCTTTTGTTTTTTTCGACTTCTTAAAGAGAACATAATCAATATTTTGTTTCTAATTCACAAAAGCCTCATACTTAATCCGCGCTCGATTGTGTGCACTACCACTTTTCCTTACATGAGTTTGACGCCTTCCTTTCTTTTTCGAGTTTGAGAACCCTCCATCAATAAAAGAATCACCACCACCACGTTTTTCACTATATGGTTTGTAAAGATAACAATAAAAGCAAAATAGAGCATCTTTTGCTATACTGTATTCCAACAAATCAGGAAATTCATTAAACCACGAAAGTTTTAAATCGTCTTAATGACGAATCTCCAAATTCTTTCTGTGGACACAAGTGATTTCGAGGCTGACATGAACCCCTTTGTACGTATCTTCAGATTTCATCCTGAACATTAACATTGTAATTCGCAATTGGAGTTCTTAATCCATGATCCGAAGGTAGTTCTGCTAAATCAATTTTATCCCAAACATCTGTTTGAATCCAGTATTTGATTCTTTCTGGCCATCTTGTTTTTTTGAATGCTCATTTCAGCATTAATTTGCTCTCTACTCAAACATACGAATTCTCGTTTAAAATATTCTCCATGACTGTTAAAAAAATAAATTCAACACATAGATAAATAAATAAATACAATATTTCAGTTTTCATCAGCATAACACTAAATTGATAATAAACAACAATTGATTGAATTCCGTAAACAATTCTAAATCTCCAAGTTAGAGAAATCCATTACTTACTTGGAATTGGAATTGAGTTCTAACTTCTAATATAGTAATATTTCCACTTTTCCAAGCTTCCAGCAGTGAGCAGTCGACAGCTGAGCTCACTAGTCACTACATTAAAAATTTGGAACTATAGTTTAAATGATTTTTTCCAAATTGTAAAAAATCAATTCCATACTTCCATTATTTCATACCAAATCAGTGAATAATGAATATTTAATATTTTTATCCAATTTCATTTCATCAATTTTAAACTTACACGTACAAATCCAAACCCTACATTAACATACCTTTTTCAAATTGGCCAAGGGTTGAGGCGTTGAGCCTCAGCCTAAGGGACGGCAACCGGTGGAACAGGAAGGCTGTGGCGAAGTCACGAACAAAAAGGAGAAATCAGTGGTTTGTTGTTGTTCGTGTTCGGACTTCATCACTTTGGTGTTTGCACTTTGCCTTTGGGAAGAAATCAGTGGATTATGGAGTATAGAGTGGACTATGGATATGGATTGGACCATATAGATATAGATTCTTGGCATTGGGCTTTTTGGGTATTGGGCCAGGGAATTAATTGGATCGCCCAAATAGATCTAATTGTTTTCAGCAGAAAAAATCCCAAAAAACTGTGAGGTCATTTGACCCCACATGACCCCATGTGGGTCCACCCCTAATTTGATTAATTAAGTATTTAGTATATCTTATATAACATGAACAATGCTATTTTACGGCATCTACAGGGGTAATATTTTCTTTAGACTCTGGTAAGATGTTTGAATATAATTATTATGTTAAGTGTTTACCATCAATGGTACAATCTAGTGCTCATATATTTGAAGATATTTTAAATAATTGAGAATGCAAAATCAGAATGATGGATGCATATAGAACACTGCTTGGTGTACGGGGACCTGTGCCAAGATACTCACAGGTGGGGTTTGCTGCAATTTTTTTTTAACATGTGGGGCCCGCCTGCTACAGTGAGAGCCTTGACAGACCCCTGTGAGAATTTCTCTCCTGTACGCTAGGCTTAATTGATGCATAAATGCCTATTTCAATGTAATTTTTCTCATATTCCCCTTATTAATGGAATTCGATTTATTTTTTCTCATAGCTTTTGAATGGAATTATAATAGCCTTGGAACTTTGATTCGTTAAAAGAATGAGATAATAATTTTTTGTAATCAATTTCGAAATGAAGTTGTCATGACTAATGAGAGTGGAACATATACACTTCATTTTATAATTTTTTAAACATAATTTCCTCATCTATGCAACGTGAATAACTTTTCCTAAATTTAATTCTATTATTCCCTCATAGTTAAATTTAACGTCTTTTAAAATAACTAAAAGGAATGTTTAGCCCACGTAGTTTAAGACCGGCAATCAAACACTGCAACTCGAAAAAAGATAATTGGCACACTACGAAAAATATTTTTGAATGTATTTTCCATCACGATACATACCTAAAATTACATTTGCACTGTAAGAAGGTTAAAGAAATTATTTTACTTTCAAAATAAATATCTTGTGTAGTTTGTACTTTTTTCGAACTCCAAAAATTTAACTTTTTTCGAGTTCAAAATATATGAAACCACCATGGGACGAGACTTTAGCAAAGGTTGACTTATTCAATATACTTGAATAGTTGAATCTCAGCCATATCACCATCCAATATTTTCCATTATCAGTCGGGACTTGTTTACAATACCCACGACTCAATATCAGAATTTACAGACATCAGATCTATCATGGATACCATATGTTAGATCGAGATGCAGTACATGGCCTAGACAATATTACTATTTGAATAAAAGCAAATTTTTGTATCCCTCAATGGCTTCAAGAAAATGAAGGTTCTTTTCATATATGCAATTGCAGACTACTAAAGTAGAATTTGATAAATTATGTTCTTGGAAAGCAAACAAGAGTGAAGTTTCGCACCCCAATCTATCACACTGAAGGTATCTTACATTAAATTCACTTTGATATTTGAGGATTGTCTAGAACAACTTCAAAGGGAGGCACGCATTACTTTGTAACCTTCATTGATGACCTTTCTAATTGGAAAAATATGATCGAGACCGTAATGGCATAAAAATAAAACGGTTCAGAACAGACAATGGTGATTTGTACAGAAGTGACCCATTTTCTTAAGGGATATGTGATATAAATCGAGTTGCATAATATCGTCTAACTCGTCAAGGCGGAGATTTATAGGAATTTAACCCTATGTTATTCAATTCTACATCAAAAGTAATCCCTTCTATTAGACACAATTAAAAAATGAAAAAGAAAAAGAGAGTACAGCTCTTTAGTAAACAAAAATTACCCTTAAATATTGTTTCCTTTTTGGTTTAAATATTGCTTTGGAATCAAGTAAGAAAGAAAACACAATATTTATGTGATTCGACAGTAAGCCTATGCCAGTGACTATGAATTTCATATATATATCTTACCGCACCGTCCTTGCACCTTCAACCTATTGAGCATCCTCGACAAAATAGACAATAAATTACAAGCCTAGAGGCCGATGCCATTTGGTGAGTTCCACTCCACTTCGACATCAACTTATTTATTTCAATATACATATTAGAGCCACATCTTACAACATGTTTCCATTTTTAGTTGATATTGGCTGGAAGGTCTTGCCACTACAAGAAGTTTCACTTTAATGACGAAAATTTGTTCTAAAAGTTCATTTTTAGATTGTTTGTCGAGAATGGGGGAGTTGAGAAAGTTTTCAAGACAAGTGTTAATTGTACAAAGTGAATTTTTTTGTAGTGCCTTCAAGATTTCCTTGTTGTGCGTAATTTTATTATTGTCATATAGTTTGTGATATTCATCTTTTGAAATTTCTGAAGTGAATTTTGTTGTGGAATAATACACCGATTATGTGCATATTTTATTTACAAACGCATACTGTTTATTTGCTTGAAATTGAAACATAATTTCGACTTATCGAAATAGAATTTGAGAACCAAAACAATAATAGTTACTGAATCCGAATGCATGAATATGAATTCATTTCTTTTAATTCTTGAACGAAAGCAAGTTATTCTTTGAATCAAACATCGCAAAACAAACGTGCAAATAATGTTAATTAGTTTCTGAAATCAAACCATAATTAAGAGAAATTAGAAAATGAAGGAAGAAAGATGCAAGTGATGAATTTTTGATCGAGGCAAGTGTTTGACACTTGGTTCTTAAGATGAATTTGCCTCATATCGGTGCTAACAGTTTTTCAGCAATCATCTCCCAAGATACAACGATCACGTCGAGACATAGGAGCACTCCAAATAACTTCGACTAGCGAACTCGAATGAAATTTTCTCTCTACCATAAACATGACTTTGATGCAAGACATAATCATTTCTACAACATATTTTGAGTAACTTGATATGAAATGAATAATATGGAATTATGAAATGAATTGAAATTTCTGAATGATTAAATCCAAACATATGAGATCAATATATAGTTATTGAAAAGGTTTGTCTCAAAAGACACAACTTATGCGAGAGATATAATTATTGGAATTAGTCTCTATATTTAAAGAGACACGTCTCTTGAAAAATGATAATGCCAAAAGTCATAATTTTTCATATAGAAAGACACATTTTCAGCCAAATAACTTCTAGAATATTCCATAATATTCTACGCACTTTTTCAATAATTCACGTATTAAATGATTTAAATTTGATTTAATTTTTCATTCACCAAATAATACAAAATTTTTAGCAAAATTTCAACAATTCCCCACATGAATGAAAATTAATGCAAATATCTATGCAGACACTAATAGAGAGAGCGGAAAAACTCTGAATCAAGGATGGTAGCTTCTAGTCTTGAACCTCCCTTAGTGAAATATTATCAGATTTATTCGGCTAACTGATGAATGTGATGTCTTGAACCATTCAGCCTTTAGTGTAAGCCAAGACAATGATACTCACACAATATCTTCCCTAAACCGTTCATGGTTCTTATGACTTGGTTCATTTTGGTCCTGAACCTTTCTTGGTTCTGCGATTATTTAGAGAATTTAAGCCCTAAATAATTTTCATTGAAGCGATCCCACTTCACACTCACAAAGGTGATCTCCTATTAAGAGTATTCTGCCTTATTCCACTTGATTTAATTAAGATATAGGAATCATTAAAAGATTATCTTAACCTCTTGTAACTTTACAGAAAGCACTTTAATATCATATGAATGAGTTAATAAATTATTTTCCTTAGTGTTTCATGGAGTCCTAATAATTTAGTTGTCCCTTTGAACCAAGATCTTGAGATCTCCAGTCAACAAGGTAGGGTTACCATTACAAGAACTCTAACGTAGTAAGCTTCAATCTCATTCCTTTCGATATGCAGAATACTTAATCTCTCAGTAAATCTCTTAAAGGTACCACGAGTTTACACTACTGAGATCATCTGTTTAATGATATTATATCTATGATTTATATGTCTAGACTTACCATTACATATGACTTAGTATCTTATCAAATATAGCTAGCCAATGATCGATTCATTTGATAGATACAAATTATCGCCACCAAAAAATCATCTCATGAAACTATATGCCTCATTAGCTTTATCTAAAGCTTTATCAACTTCCAAACACAGTTGGATGATTTCTATCAAACACTACACTAGTCAATCACTTTTACTAGTGAATTTCAGAATCATGGGTATTCAATATTATCATTGAAACATTACCATGCATTTGAACTTTATGAATATTCTTCATATATTACAATTGTTCTTGCATGTCTAAACAAACGCTATAATCAGCTTTATAATTCATTTCATCCACTTTAGACTTTGTATATATCATCCTTATAATATAAGGATTTTCTATCTTTCCACCTTCATAGATATCGTTCTGTGATTATAAAATAGAAGCAAACGTAACTGTTAAACTGAGTTACCCCCGCAATTTATCATGACCAAAGTGAAGGAATAACAACTTATATTCCAAACATTTATACATTCATTGCATAAATTTATTCCATTTATAGGAATGTTCACTTCCATATCATAAGAGATATTACAATCTCACATAGAAGAAAATGGTCACTCACAAGTTCCCAAGATATACAGTGTACAGAAACATCATATTTTTCGAGGCTAGCGGAAAAATTTCACAAACTGGAATGTTCGAAGTATGGCAAAATGTCAAGCGTAAATCCATTGGTTCAAATTATAGCAATATATGCATTTAATTATAGTCACACATGCCATCTGTCTTTCCAAATATTTTCATGAATTATATTACCAGATGCATGTAGAAATCTGCACATGCTTAAGGAAAAATACATATGCAAAGATGAAGGAAACTCTATAATTACAGTTATCTTCAAACGTCTCCATTCGTATTTTCAAATAATATTGGATTCCCATCCACGCATTGGTTCGAATTTTATTTCCGTTTTATGATACAAATATAGCAGAATTTCAAATTGAAGTTTTTGAACAAAACCAATTCCTTCCCTTAAGTGAGTAGTACGGTTGACAGATTCGAAACAAAATATACAATGCACAAAGAACACAAAATTCATCTTAATATTGTTGTGGAATAATACACCGATTATGTGTAAATTATATTTACAAAAGCATACCGTTTATTTGCGTGAAATCGAAATGTAATTTCGACTTATCGAAATAGAATTTGAGAAGCAAAACAATAATAGTTACCGAATCCGAATGCATGAATATGGATTTATCTCTTTCGATTCTTGAACGAAAGCAAACTATTCTTTGAATCAAACCTCACAAAACAAACATGTAAATAATGTTAATTAGTTTCTGAAATCAAACCATAATTAAGAGAAATCAGAAAATGAAGGTAGAAAAAAAGATGCAAGTGATGAATTTTTGGTTTAGGCAAGTGTTTGACACTTGATCCTTAAGATGAATTTGCCCCGCATCGGAGCTAAGGGTTTCCTGCAATCATCTCCCAAGATACAACGACCATGTCAAGCCATAGGAGCAATCCAAATGACCTTGACCAGTGAACTCGAGCGTAATTCCCTCTCTACCATAAACATGATTTTGATGCAAGACATAATTATTCCTACAACTTATTTTAAGTAACTTGACATGAAATGAATAATATGGAATTATGGAATGAATTGAAATTTCTGAATAATTAAATCCAAACATATGGGGTCAATATATAGATGTTGAAAATGTTTGTCTCAAAAGATACAACCTATGGAAGAGACACAACTATTGAAATTAGTCTCTATATTTAAAGAAACACGTCTCTTGAGAAATGACAATGTCAAAAGTCATAATCTTTCATATAGAAAGACACATTTTCTGCCAAATAACTTCTAGAATATTCCATAATATTCTATGCACTTTCCAATAATTCACGTATTTAAGTGATTTAAATTTGACTTAATTTTCCATTTATCAAATAATACGAAATTTCTAGCAAAATTCCAACAAATTTCAGGTGCCCGGGGACTTGGTAAGTTTTATCATACCTCGTAATTTCTCGTGTTCTATTTTTCTCTTTCAAGCATCCGGAATTTTTTTCTACTTTATTATTATTCCAATACAATATTTGGCATGTGTTTTTTCCCAACAACTACTCAATTGTCGGATCCTAAATAAGCGGTTGAGAGTGATGTTAAAATATGAGAACCACATTTCTATCTTTAAACAAGGGAATATGTCGGGATACTTTTGGATACATTCATAGGGACTGTGATATTTTGGACTTCTTAAATTTCAGATATGTTAATATATTTACACAATTTCCTTCAAATAATGAGTCTGAAGTGAATGGGAACTAGAAAGACACTACAGTTGACATATGATAATGAGGAGTATGAAAAAAGCATAAAGTGTAGTTATTTAGTTTTTCATTTATTTTTCTATCAAGAGACACGATAGTTTACTTGTTTTGTATTAAGGGCAGATTTAGGGTGGACTGAAGCCCAGCCCCTTTGTAGTCTGTTTGAAAATTATACATGGAAAATATTTTTTTTATTTTTACTTATAATATATTTTTTATGTGTAATATTTTATTTTTTTATTTATTATTTATTATTATTATTATTATTATTATTATTATTATTATTTTTACAGATTACCCTGGCTTAAATTTTTTTTAGTCTGATTCTGGATTTGTCCTTGATGTCACGTACTTCTATTTGTATTATATATATATATATATATATGTCACTTGACACCTAAGTAATTTTTTCAAAAACAAAAGTCAAAGACAAAGGAGAAGGCAAATGAAAGCACGGCCAACCTTGCATTTCACTCTTCAAATCACCTATTGTCTTGCAATTGGATTGGAGGATTTAGACGCACAGGATAGACGCACCAGTCAAAAATTGCCTTAACATACACGAGAGAGAATCACATTGATCATAGAGTAGACCCCATTAGAAGAAAATAATTGGAAAGGTTTAAAGAGATGAGTTGATTTGTTGGCTCGAATCTTGCTACATGTACATTATAATATATACTTTGTCACGTGGCATTATTTTATTGGGCAGTTTAAATTTCAAACAGTTTTTCCATCAAATTGACAGTTGACAACTATACGAGTGTGAACCAAAATGTCAAAAATCAGTGTACAAATAGCAAAGTTTTTGTGAGCTCAAACTAATTGCTTAATTTAGATAATTAATTATCACAAGTAGGTTGAGTTGTACAGTTAAAATGACTAATTACTCCAACCATTCAATCATCGAAATACAAACAAGACTCAAAAAAAAACTTCCACCATACCACACCCCACTCCCATTTCTCACTTTTCCCACCAAACTTTGAGTATTTTTAGTAGAATTTCTAGAAATAAAATCATTCTATCTTATATGTGAAGCCAAAACTCTAATATAAGAGTAGAAGTACAGATGTCTGTACTTCGACAATTCTTAATCTCTCTCTCAGTCTCTCCTAATTTTTAAATCTCTCTCTCTCTCTCTCTCTCTCTCTCTCTCTCTCTCTCTCTCTCTCTCTCATCTCTGTGTAGTGGAGTTTGAAGCTTGGATTTGCATATGTTTTAAGAAATGACAGATCGTATGGAAAAACTTGCACTTATTCCATTCTCATTGAGCTGTAATTCTGACTTAAGTGTTGCAGTTGGCACCACCCAATTACCTGAGAAGAAATATGCAGACCAAACTACAGACACAAGTTTGGTCGTACCAGGTATGCTCTCTCTCTCTCTCTCCCCTCTATACACAAAATTATCTTATTAATATTAGAGCGCAAGTGTAGTTATCGTGAATGATTTTTTTTTTTTTCCTCACATTGGCTGTTTGAATTGTGGGCACCATTTTTAAGGACAAAAGGAGGGAGAGGGAAAGCCTTCGAGAGAGAAATCAATGAAGAAAAGCAGGGGATTCTTGGCTCTTCCAAAACCACTTCTTTCGAAGGGCATACATAGATTGGTGAAGCATCTAAAAAGTTTTTCTCAGATGTTTGGTAAGTACATGAATTAACTGAAAGAATTTACATCTGTTATATACTCAAACTTTTTCTCCTTCTTCTTCTTCTTTTGTTTATGGGAAGAGATAGTATAAAATGCTACTGAAAATAGTTATAGATTAACATGAAAATGTAGAAAAGCGCCAACATAATTTTCTGTCTTCAAAATAATAATATAATGAATTTAGCTAAATAGGAAGAAGTTAGAAGTATAGTTTTATACTAAATAAGTTAGGGAATTCGTATTTGGTAAATTTAGTATTATTATGGAAAAAATCATATTCATTCTATGATAATTATTATGGTTTGTTTGTCTCATGGGAATGAAAATAACAAGGTGTTTCTTCCATAAAGAACAAGTGGTCGTATTGGGTTGGACGAGCAACCAGATTTAACATTTTCAACTTTTTTAGAAAATAAAAAAAATTAAAATGTTCATTTGGGTTCGTTCATATCACTTTTGGGAAGTTGGGACAGCCACACCTAATTTAAATGCTAATCCCAAATATGGAGATTGATCAATCAATTGATCCTTAGGATTCACGTTTCTACAAATTCTCTCCATGCATTATATATGGGATTTCTTGATATTATTGTTTCATGGCTAAATTACATATCCCACCAAGCAAGCATAATATATTACTCCCTTTTCCTAAGCAGATTTCAGATTCTCGTCCGACCCTAAACATGATATCTACGCGATGTCCTAAACATTTTATGATGTAGGAGTGTCAAAATGAGTAGAGTAATTAGGACCGATCCATCGACATCTGGACTCGTGTAAAATAGGTCGAAACAGTCTTCAAAATC
>NW_019230110.1:100338-102130 GCF_002742605.1 Olea europaea var. sylvestris
TGAATAATATGGAATTATGGAATGAATTGAAATTTCTGAATGATTAAATCCAAATATATGGGGTCAATATATAGATATTGAAAATGTTTGTCTCAAAAGACACAACATATGGAAGAGACGCAACTATTTGAATTAGTCTCTATATTTAAAGAGACACGTCTCTTGAAAAATGATAATGCCCAAAGTCATAATCTTTCATATAGAAAGACACATTTTCTGCCAAATAACTTCTAGAATATTCCATAATATTCTATGCACTTTCCAATAATTCACGTATTTAAGTGATTTAAATTTGACTTAATTTTCCATTTATCAAATAATACAAAATTTCTAGCAAAATTCCAACAAATTTCAGGTGCCCGGGGACTTGGTAAGTTTTATCATACCTCGTAAATTCTCGTGTTCTATTTTTCTCTTTCAAGCATCCGGAATTTTTTTCTACTTTATTATTATTTCAATGCAATATTTGGCATGTGTTTTTTCCCAACAACTACTCAATTGTCGGATCCTAAATAAGCGGTTGAGAGTGATGTTAAAATATGAGAACCACATTTCTATCTTTAAACAAGGGAATATGTCGGGATACTTTTGGATACATTCATAGGGACTGTGATATTTTGGACTTCTTAAATTTCAGATATGTTAATATATTTACACAATTTCCTTCAAATAATGAGTCTGAAGTGAATGGGAACTAGAAAGACACTACAGTTGACATATGATAATGAGGAGTATGAAAAAAGCATAAAGTGTAGTTATTTAGTTTTTCATTTATTTTTTCTATCAAGAGACACGATAGTTTACTTGTTTTGTATTAAGGGCAGATTTAGGGTGGACTGAAGCCCAGCCCCTTTGTAGTCTGTTTGAAAATTATACATGGAAAATATTTTTTTTATTTTTACTTATAATATATTTTTTATGTGTAATATTTTATTTTTTTATTTATTATTTATTATTATTATTATTATTATTATTATTATTATTATTTTTACAGATTACCCTGGCTTAAATTTTTTTTAGTCTGATTCTGGATTTGTCCTTGATGTCACGTACTTCTATTTGTATTATATATATATATATATATATGTCACTTGACACCTAAGTAATTTTTTCAAAAACAAAAGTCAAAGACAAAGGAGAAGGCAAATGAAAGCACGGCCAACCTTGCATTTCACTCTTCAAATCACCTATTGTCTTGCAATTGGATTGGAGGATTTAGACGCACAGGATAGACGCACCAGTCAAAAATTGCCTTAACATACACGAGAGAGAATCACATTGATCATAGAGTAGACCCCATTAGAAGAAAATAATTGGAAAGGTTTAAAGAGATGAGTTGATTTGTTGGCTCGAATCTTGCTACATGTACATTATAATATATACTTTGTCACGTGGCATTATTTTATTGGGCAGTTTAAATTTCAAACAGTTTTTCCATCAAATTGACAGTTGACAACAATACGAGTGTGAACCAAAGTGTCAAAAATCAGTGTACAAATAGCAAAGTTTTTGTGGGCTCAAACTAATTGCTTAATTTAGATAATTAATTATCACAAGTAGGTTGAGTTGTACAGTTAAAATGACTAATTACTCCAACCATTCAATCATCGAAATACAAACAAGACTCAAAAACTTCCACCATACGACACCCCACGCCCATTTCTCACTTTTCCCACCAAACTTTGAGTATTTTTAGTAGAATTTCTAGAAATAAAATCATTCTATCTTATATGTGAAGTCAAAAGTCTAATATAAGAGTAGAAGTACAGATGTCTGTACTTCGACAATTCTT
>NW_019230110.1:102149-130581 GCF_002742605.1 Olea europaea var. sylvestris
CTCTCTCTCTCTCTCTCTCTCTCTCTCTCTCTCTCTCTCTCTCTCTCATCTCTGTGTAGTGGAGTTTGAAGCTTGGATTTGCATATGTTTTAAGAAATGACAGATCGTATGGAAAAACTTGCACTTATTCCATTCTCATTGAGCTGTAATTCTGACTTAAGTGTTGCAGTTGGCACCACCCAATTACCTGAGAAGAAATATGCAGACCAAACTACAGACACAAGTTTGGTCGTACCAGGTATGCTCTCTCTCTCTCTCTCCCCTCTATACACAAAATTATCTTATTAATATTAGAGCGCAAGTGTAGTTATCGTGAATGATTTTTTTTTTTTTCCTCACATTGGCTGTTTGAATTGTGGGCACCATTTTTAAGGACAAAAGGAGGGAGAGGGAAAGCCTTCGACAGAGAAATCAATGAAGAAAAGCAGGGGATTCTTGGCTCTTCCAAAACCACTTCTTTCGAAGGGCATGCATAGATTGATGAAGCATCTAAAAAGTTTTTCTCAGATGTTTGGTAAGTACATGAATTAACTGAAAGAATTTACATCTGTTATATACTCAAACTTTTTCTCCTTCTTCTTCTTCTTTTGTTTATGGGAAGAGATAGTATAAAATGCTACTGAAAATAGTTATAGATTAACATGAAAATGTAGAAAAGCGCCAACATAATTTTCTGTCTTCAAAATAATAATATAATGAATTTAGCTAAATAGGAAGAAGTTAGAAGTATAGTTTTATACTAAATAAGTTAGGGAATTCGTATTTGGTAAATTTAGTATTATTATGGAAAAAATCATATTCATTCTATGATAATTATTATGGTTTGTTTGTCTCATGGGAATGAAAATAACAAGGTGTTTCTTCCATAAAGAACAAGTGGTCGTATTGGGTTGGACGAGCAACCAGATTTAACATTTTCAACTTTTTTAGAAAATAAAAAAAATTAAAATGTTCATTTGGGTTCGTTCATATCACTTTTGGGAAGTTGGGACAGCCACACCTAATTTAAATGCTAATCCCAAATATGGAGATTGATCAATCAATTGATCCTTAGGATTCACGTTTCTACAAATTCTCTCCATGCATTATATATGGGATTTCTTGATATTATTGTTTCATGGCTAAATTACATATCCCACCAAGCAAGCATAATATATTACTCCCTTCCTAAGCAGATTTCAGATTCTCATACCACCCTAAACATGATATCTACGCGATGTCCTAAACATTTTACGATGTAGGAGTGTCAAAATGAGTAGAGTAATTAGGACCGATCCATCGACATCTGGACTCGTGTAAAATAGGTCGAAACAGTCTTCAAAATCAAAGAAACGCCTAGCATGTAACCAACAATACCGTGGGCAAAGTCGGTCCAACTTTCTGTGTTTTGATATTATTATTATTATTATTTTAGATTTTAATACAATTTAGAGCTAAGTCATGATTGAAAAAAAATTGTAAATCCTCATTAACATGTTTGCAAATTACAACATTAATAGTTGTTTCATTACATTTAGAATATTTACTAGTAACTAGGTTGACACTTAACCAAACTTCAAAAAGTAATGTAGATAACACTTGAAATTTTATTATACTCGAATGTAAAAATAGTATAGTATGACAAATTGAGTAAGTTGATTTGTTGGCTCGAATCTTGCTACATGTACATTATAATATATACTTTGTCACGTGGCATTATTTTATTGGGCAGTTTAAATTTCAAACAGTTTTTCCATCAAATTGACAGTTGACAACAATACGAGTGTGAACCAAAGTGTCAAAAATCAGTGTACAAATAGCAAAGTTTTTGTGGGCTCAAACTAATTGCTTAATTTAGATAATTAATTATCACAAGTAGGTTGAGTTGTACAGTTAAAATGACTAATTACTCCAACCATTCAATCATCGAAATACAAACAAGACTCAAAAACTTCCACCATACGACACCCCACGCCCATTTCTCACTTTTCCCACCAAACTTTGAGTATTTTTAGTAGAATTTCTAGAAATAAAATCATTCTATCTTATATGTGAAGTCAAAAGTCTAATATAAGAGTAGAAGTACAGATGTCTGTACTTCGACAATTCTTTCTCTCTCTCTCAGTCTCTCCTAATTTTTAAATCTCTCTCTCTCTCTCTCTCTCTCTCTCTCTCTCACATCTCTGTGTAGTGGAGTTTGCAGCTTGGATTTGCATATGTTTTAAGAAATGACGGATCGTATGGAAAAACTTGCACTTATTCCATTCTCATTGAGCTGTAATTCTGACTTAAGTGTTGCAGTTGGCACCACCCAATTACCTGAGAAGAAATATGCAGAACAAACTACAGACACAAGTTTGGTCGTAACAGGTATGCTCTTTCTCTCTATCTCTCTCTCTATACACATAATTATCTTATTAATATTAGAGCGAAAGTGTGGTTATCGTGAATGACTTTTTTTTTTTTTTCCCCTCACATTGGCTGTTTGAATTGTGGGCACCATTTTTAAGGACAAAAGGAGGGAGAGGGAAAGCCTTCGAGAGAGAAATCAATGAAGAAAAGCAGGGGATTCTTGGCTCTTCCAAAACCACTTCTTTCGAAGGGCATACATAGATTGGTGAAGCATCTAAAAAGTTTTTCTCAGATGTTTGGTAAGTACATGAATTAACTGAAAGAATTTACATCTGTTATATACTCAAACTTTTTCTCCTTCTTCTTCTTCTTTTGTTTATGGGAAGAGATAGTATAAAATGCTATTGATAATAGTTATAGATTAACATGAAAATGCAGAAAAGCGCCAATATAATTTTCTGTCTTCAAAATAATAATATAATGAATTTAGCTAAATAGGAAGAAGTTCGAAGTATAGTTTTATACTAAATAAGTTAGGGAATTTGTATTTGGTAAATTTAGTATTATTATGGAAAAAATCATATTCATTCTTTGATAATTATTATGGTTTGTTTGTCTCATGGGAATGAAAATAACAAGGTGTTTCTTCCATAAAGAACAAGTGGTCGTATTGGGTTGGACGAGCAACCAGATTTAACATTTTCAACTTTTTTAGAAAATAAAAAAAAAAATTAAAATGTTCATTTGGGTTCGTTCATATCACTTTTGGGAAGTTGGAACAGCCACACATAATTTAAATGCTAATCCCAAATGTGGAGATTGATCAATCAATTGACCCTTAGGATTTAAGTTTCTACAAATTCTCCCCATGCATTAGATATGGGATTTCTTGATATTATTGTTTCATGGCTAAATTACATATCCCACCAAGCAAGCATAATATATTACTCCCTTTTCCTAAGCAGATTTCAGATTCTCGTCCGACCCTAAACATGATATCTACGCGATGTCCTAAACATTTTATGATGTAGGAGTGTCAAAATGAGTAGAGTAATTAGGACCGATCCATCGACATCTGGACTCGTGTAAAATAGGTCGAAACAGTCTTCAAAATCTAAGAAACACCCAGCATGTAACCCACCAATACCGCGGGCAAAGTCGGTCCAACTTTCTGTGTTTTGATATTATTATTATTATTATTATTATTATTATTATTATTATTATTTTAGATTTTAATACAATTTTGAGCTAAGTCATGATTGAAAAAAAATTGTAAATCCTCATCAACATGTTTGCAAATTACAACATTAATAGTTGTTTCATTACATTTAGAATATTTACTAGTAACAAGGTTGACACTTCACCAAACTTCAAAAAGTAATGTAGATAACACTTGAAATTTTATTATACTCGAATGTAAAAATAGTATAGTATGACAAATTGAGTGTGTGAGAAATTAAAGCGTATGAGAAGTAGGACGAGAATTACACATGGGAGATTGTGCGGAAAATTTAGAAAAGAAAAGAGGGGGATAGAAATTAGAACGAAAAAGTGGTGTCTCGTTTTATATATATATATATATATTTTTTTTTCCAATTTGAAAGTAAGACGAATGGATATTTTTAATTTTACTCATGACTTTCAATTTTCATTTCAACGGGCCAATTGAACTAGTCCTTATGGATCTTTGCACAGACTATAACACTACTCGTCCATTGTGATGGACCAACTCATCAACAAACTAGGACCTAGTCGAGATAGCTAGTTTCACTCTAAGGCCCTGTTTAGTTTTGATATTTCGAGCCAAAAAATCATTTTTTTGATCATTGCTTAACATGATCAGCCGTCATTTTTTACTTCTTCACTTACAGGAGGGATTCACTTTTCTCTCTAATAATAAAAAAAATAATTTTAAAAATCAATACCAAATAGGCCCTAGAGGATAAGTCATTCTAGACCTAGGCATACCACTAATTTTTTAACATGTATTATATAAAATCACTACATGAATTGAAATTTTTTGAGAGTCATCATTAATGCTTGTACAGGAACACTAGATACTACTCACTAAACACACTCTTAGTATACATAGAAGGGAGTGAAAATTGAGTACATTTCTCAAAGATAAAAACGAGTGTTGATGTAAAAGAGATTCCTATTAGGTGTTTGCAAAGTAGTGTTTCCAGGTGCTTCATTGAAGAATGTGATTTACATGTAAACAATACTGGAAAATACAAAAGTGAAAAGAAGTTGAAAATCTGTTCTGCTATTTTATATAGTTGTCCACTACATACCAAATTTATTGTCAAAATATGTTTTGTACATAGTAAGAACGAGCTCTACAATAGACAAAGTTTAAGCGATAACCCTTTTCCATTGATTTAATTTTCACTTAATTCTCTCTCTCTCTCTCTCAGTTTACAAGGAAGAAATGGAAGAAAAGGAAAAGGAACTGGAAATAGGGTTTCCGACAGATGTAGAGCATGTAAGCCATATAGGATTGGATGGATCAACGACAATCAATCCAATTCCAGAATGGAAAAATCGAAAAGCTCCTGAAATTCTTTCATTTCCTTCAATTTCTTTAGAACAATTTGAACGTGCAATGGCTGCCCAATCTCATGGCCATTTAAATATTACCACTGATACAAAATTTACCTTAAATAACAATTTGAACTTACAATTCTAGACATTTAGTGTGAATTTCCAATGAATGAGAGTTTCTTCCAGTTAATTTCGTTACTTGAGTTCTTTGTTGTTAGGATGGAAAAGAAAATATTTAATTTGTTACAACAAAGGAATTTGTGATGAATTGCTATTGCAAAGATTAATGGCCGAAGAAATATTGATTTGCTGTCTTAATTCTTTTTCTCTCTTTTTTTTTATTTGTATATATACTGCAATTCTATTTTATATCTTTTATTGCTTTTTTATTTTACGCTATGAAAGCTTGTTGGATAATCAAGTCCGAGCTTTCCCTTTCATAACTTGTTTGCGCATTTACGCAATAATGGACATTGCATAATTGACTCGGAGCTTTTACTTTAATAACTGGTAGTCGACTCAATAGAAAACCCTAGGCCAACTATGACAACAACAACAAAAAGAAAAAACAAGGATTAGCAATGGGGTACACTTCAAAAAATGACTGATTTTGAGACAAAAAATGTTGTCACAAAAATTGAGATTTTGTTGCAAAAGTAATTTAGCGATAACAATAGACGGGGTGGAAGTAGACATTTTGAGTTAGCGGGACACAATTAAACATGCAAAAAGTTTGTAATATATTTTTCATTCAAAAATTTACACCCAAAAAAAAAAAAAAGGTTTTCATCCATGTAATTTTACATCCAACAATTCACATAGGTGTGACTTTTTTCGATGTAAAATTTTGAAATTTTTTCATGTCATATCCCATGTAAAATTTTCTAATAAAATGATATAAATTATATTACAAATTTGTATCGTAAAAATAATAATAATCGATAATTTTTAAAGAAAATACAAATTATGTACCTCTTTTAAAGCAATATGTTTGATGCATCTTTAACTATTTTCGGTATCTGTTTGGACAATTCAATATTCCTATAACGTAGTTCTCGAAGTGAGCTTCGAGATGATAAAGGCGATTTATAGATTCGACTAGTGTATGACCGTTAGAGAATTTTTAAAATTAGCATGTTATCGAAACTTTTGAAATACTAATTTGGAATGACCTACTTTGACAAGCCATGATATTTGCTACGGTTGGCCTTTTTTGCGCCATTATTAACGTAGAAAACTAGGCTATGAGTACTTTGAAATGATATTAAGAATGTAATATTTTAACTTCATTAGACATCTCAAATTGACTTCGAAAATTGAGACAAAAACATAGGAGAAAAAACAAAAACAAAAATTGGCCAAAAAGTGACCCCCATGCCCACCCTTGTGTCCGCCATGACAATATGTTTGTTGCAGGTATTGCCGTGTTATATGAGCCACGAAATGTGCTTTGCGACGACTTTTGATTATTCATCGCATTAACAAAATCGCGACACTCTTTGTTTGACGCAGAAAATACAAAATAGCAACATAATATTTGTAACTATAATGTCTTCGCAATGTATATATGTTGTAAAAAATTAAAAGGACGACAAGTCAGTTTGTCGCAATGAATATTCCAATAAAGGTTTTATGAGAAATAGGTTTGTTGCGAATGTTGAGTCACGGAATATATTTTTCGACAACTTATGGTCATTCATCGCATTAACAAAATTGCAACACAATTTTCTTGTAGTGGGTATACCAAACCAAGATCTAGTTATGGGATCATGGGACTTCTCTAATGCATTCTGTGAATCGTTGTTTAGGTCACAGGTAAATTGAAAGACTTGTTATCTACAATGCATTAGTGTTTATTAAATATAAAATATTACTCAAAATTGATTTTCAATTATTTCTATCCACAATTTAACACTATTGGCAAAAATCTTTTAATTTTAAAAATAAAACAGAAGCACAAACAATGATGCACAGGAAATGTAAATATTGCTAAGTATCCCCCATTAACAAATCTTCAGTGAATCTAGACCGAGTTCTGCACAATTTCTATTTTTCTCCCTCTCATAAGCTTGATAGAGTTCATGTTAGATTGCATTGGAAAGAAAAAAATTAAACGTAGTTTATTCATTTATGTGCCGATTTTATTTAATAATCCACCAAAGCATGAGAGATGATCTAAGGAAATCCTCTATTCGCTACTACCCTAAATCCTAAACTCGAATACTATCATAAAACAAAGAAATGGACGAAGAGAGTCAAGTCGGTCCTTTCTAATCATTGTCCTTTTCAACAACGATTGTTTATTTGTTTATCAATATGGCAATTCAATTGTTCCAATTGTTCTACACCTATGTTTCATTTCTTAAAACAAAAGTGTTACACTTTTTGTATCATTACGCATTACACTTGTAAACTGTGCTATCATTCGTCGTTGACACCACCATCAATGACATGTTACTTGTGACAAACTATATTATGCCGCTACCATCACAACCACATCTATATATACGTGTAACACTTGTAACAAACTGTGTTACACTATTGCCACCACTATCATCGTTGATGACATATCACCGTGAAAAACTATATTACATCGCTACCATCACAATCACCACACCATATGTATGTGTAACACTTGTAACAAATCGTGTTACACTGTCCCTACCACCACTACTACCATCGAGGACATGTCACTTGTGACAAACTATATCACGCCGCACCACCACAACAACCTCTATATATACGTATAATTCTTGTAATAGACCATGTTATGCCGCCACTGCCACTGCCACTGCCACTATCACCACCGTTGACAACATGTTATGACGTACGGCAAGAACATCTATCAACACCAAGATCAACTCCACCATAATTTGCACCATCCACCACCATATGTGCAACTATCACCACCACCATCATCTCCACCTCCACTAGACCACCCCCGCTTGCCTCCACCATACGTAACAACATGTAAGACCCTAGTCATCGTACCGATCACCACCATGCACTAAATTGAATCTCCCCACCACCATTGTAACTAGATCTTCACGTTGTCACAATGCCCTGTCACTAAAACTTGGCCTTTCCCATCGCTACACAATCTTTTCCATCACTGCATGATCTTTTCCATTGCCATTGCACTACCATCAACACCATTGCACCACCATCACTATCATCTAGTCAAATCCCACACCTACCATAAAACTAATTTCATTAATTAAAAAGAAGAAAATTATAAGCAATGACACTTTTACTGACGAAAACTTATGAAAATTTTCTCAACGATTCATTCTCGATGAAACAACCTAAAAATGACCTTTTATGATAAAAATTTGCATTGCTAACCTAGAAAATTTTTGTAGTGTCACGGTGCTAATGGAGGTGGTCGATCATGGCAACTATAGAGGTGGTAGGGGTGGTGATATTGATTTGGGGTGGTGATATTGATTTTAGTGTTTGTGATTGAATTTTGATTAGGGATAGTAATAGAAAAATAATAATATTATTTTAGTTCATAATGATACCATGAGCGTTTTAAGACCTCCTCAGGATATGTTTTTCGATATAGTTATACATTTACAATATATTTTTGGTCAATGGATACAAAACACCCGTGCTTTAGCATCTGGTGCAACGGCTCTTGAATAAAATTTGGATGATTTTATCCACACCATAATTTTTGTTACCTACATTACATTTTTATTGCAAAGAAGATTTCCAATTTTTTCTCATTTTACCACTTTAAAAAATTCCAACTTTTTTTGTTGTATTTTTATTCTTAACCTCCAATTAATTAACACATTTCGCATTTGGCAATGATCTGTGTTTAGATATTATGTTAGTGTGATTTAAAATATGGGTCAAATATTTTGTCAAACTTTGATATTTATAATATGGCAATTCAATTGTTCCAATTGTTCTACACCTATGTTTCATTTCTTAAAACAAAAGTGTTACACTTTTTGTATCATTACGCATTACACCTGTAAACTGTGCTATCATTCGTCGTCGACACCACCATCAATGACATGTTACTTGTGACAAACTATATTATGCCGCTACCATCACAACCACATCTATATATACGTGTAACACTTGTAACAAACTGTGTTACACTGTTGCCACCACTATCATGTTGATGACATATCACCGTGAAAAACTATATTACATCGCTACCATCACAATCACCACACCATATGTATGTGTAACACTTGTAACAAATCGTGTTACACTGTCCCCACCACCACCACTACCGTCGAGGACATGTCACTTGTGACAAACTATATCACGTCGCACCACCACAACAACCTCTACATATACGTATAATTCTTGTAATAGACCATGTTATGCCGCCACTGCCACCGCCACTATCACCACCGTTGACAACATGTTATGACGTACGGCAAGAACATCTATCAACACCAAGATCAACTCCACAATAATTTGCACCATCCACCACCATATGTGCAACTATCACCACCACCATCATCTCCACCTCCACCAGACCACCCCCGCTTGCCTCCACCATATGTAACAACATGTAAGACCCTAGTCATCGTACCAATCACCACCATGCACTAAATTGAATCTCCACACCACCATTGTAACTAGATCTTCACGTTGTCACAATGCCCTGTCACTAAAACTTAGCCTTTCCCATCGCTACACAATCTTTTCCATCACTGCATGATCTTTTCCATTGCCATTGCACTACCATCAACACCATTGCACCACCATCACTATCATCTAGTCAAATCCCACACCTACCATAAAACTAATTTCATTAATTAAAAAGAAAAAAATTATAAGCAATGACACTTTTACTGACGAAAACTTGTGAAAATTTTCTCGACGATTCATTCTCGATGAAACAACCTAAAAATGACCTTTTATGATAAAAATTTGCATTGCTAACCTAGAAAATTTTTGTAGTGTCACGGTGCTAATGGAGGTGGTCGATGATGGCAACTATAGAGGTGGTAGGGGGGGTGGTGATATTGATTTGGGGTGGTGATATTGATTTTAGTGTTTGTGATTGAATTTTGATTAGGGATAGTAATAGAAAAATAATATTGTTATTTTAGTTCATAATGATACCATGAGTGTTTTAAGACCTCCTTAGGATATGTTTTTCGATATAGTTATACATTTACAATATATTTTTGGTCAATGGATACAAAACACCAGTGCTTTAGCATCTGGTGCAATGGCTCTTGAATAAAATTTGGGTGATTTTATCCACACCATAATTTTTGTTACCTACATTACATTTTTATTGCAAAGAAGATTTCCAATTTTTTTCTCATTTTACCACTTTAAAAAATTCCAACTTTTTTTGTTGTATTTTTATTCTTAACCTTCAATTAATTAACACATTTCACATTTGGCAATGATCTGTGTTTAGATATTATGTTAGTGTGATTTAAAATATGGGTCAAATATTTTGTCAAACTTTGATATTTATTTTTTATTTTGCTTATTGGGTAAATAAGAGTTTTTAAGCCCTTCAAACAATTTTTTTGGATCGAAATTGTTACTAGAAACAAGATATGTTAATTAATAGAAGGTTGATGCTATAAACTCGATGAAAAATATTGAAAATATAAGTGTAAAAATGAACAAAGGTTGGAAACCTTCGCTCAAATTAAAATATAATGCAATTAACAAAAACTATAGTATAAATATAACTACTGACAAAATTCATCGTTTAGTGAAATGAAAATTTCAAAATTAATGACTAACTGGTGTAATTTCCCCCATTCTTAGTCCAGTACGTTGAAATTAAACATTAAATAGGTATGGATTTTAATGAGCCCGCATAAGGTTATATCTGGACCCAAAATTAAATAATGGGAAAAAATAGGCGTATAGCTTAAAAATTCAAAATTTAGGTGTGAGTGTATATATATAAAATTAATTAATTAAAAATATTTATTTAATAAATATAATAAAATCACACGTATAATTAATGGTCACGAATTCATAATTATATGTTACAATTTATTTATTGGTCACATATTATCAAGTTAATTAATCACAAATTAATTTAAGGCCACAAATCAAAAATTTTATAGATCATAGTTTATTTCAAGGTCACAAATCAAAAATTCTATAGGTCATAGTTTTATTTGTGGGGCACATATTTTCAAATTTGTTAGTCATGAATTATCAAAGTCTAATGCCACAGTTTAATTGTTAGTCATAGAGAACCAAATAGTTGATCACATACACCAAACACTCAACCCCTATCCCAATCCATCACCAATACTTAGTCACAAATCAATCAAATAGTTGATCACAAACATTCTTCATCCCCATCCCGTCGTCCCCATCGCCTCCGCCATCGCCATCGCCACCGCCACCGCCAACAATAACAACACAACACGACGACCACAACAGCACCACCTCACCACTATCACCACCACCACTAGATCTGAACCTACCAACCCACCACAATCGCCACCACGAAACACACCAACAATACCCGATTCACAATCTCACCAAAATTACTCACATCACCACTGCCAAAATCTCTGGCAGCCATAGAGAGATAGACAAAAAAATGGCCACCATTCCAACCCTTAATTACAGATAACCATCACTCACAGATCCATGGCATCGCCACAATGCCACCACAATCATCGCCAACAACAATAAAAATGACCACCACCACGCAACTGCCGCTTGCACCACACCACCACACATTGATCCACCCCCGACACCACCATTGCCAACAACAACAAAATGGCCACCAATACAAAATCGCCGCCTACACCACACCACCATACAATCGTCGCCTGCACCACACTACCACAAACAGATCCACTCCCAACGCAACACCACCATAACCATCGCCAGCAACATTCTCTCAACCAAACCTTAAATTGCACCTTCCCCATGGTAGCTCCAATTCTGTCAGCGGAGTCTTGAAGACTTATCGAAAACATGGTTGGGATGTGCTAATGAGAGGCTACTTTGATCGTGTCTCTCTTTGGCTGCTTTGATTGTGTCTCTCCTTGGCTGAGCTCCACCTTCCATTCCCCTAAGTCTTCTTTGGTCGTGTCACTCTCTAGACTAGTTCACACAGAGAGAGAGAGAGAGGGAGGAAAATAATTAGGGTTTTAGTTGGACGGATGGAATAGGGTGAGAGTATATAGTTGAAATTCAATCTTTAAACACCTGTGTAGATGTAATTTCCTCTTAAATAATTAATAACTTTTGAGGGCTTGGCTTACAACATTGAGGACCATAATTCTTGTACTTTAAGTAAAATAATATCTGAAACAAATAATATTACAATTTAGCCCTAGTTTGATTTAGATTAAAAGTTAGATTTTTAATAAATTTTGATAAAAAGTGATAAAATATATGGTTGAAAAAGTGTGAATTCAATAAAATATGTGATTAAATTTAATTATTGATTTTGTTTTGAGATTTTTTTATCAAATTTTAACCTACACCAAATATAGACTAATTATCATTAGAGAAGGATTTTCTTGGGCATCACAAATAGGGTCTGGGCATTCAGTCTTGGGACTGTCCACCACATAAAAGGCCTAACAAAGATCATGTTATGAGTTAGTCAGCAATTACAAGCGGGTTGGGTTGGGCTTCACCAACACGTTAAAGGTCTTGCTTGATCGACTAGTCAGACACACTTCCTGCGTAGACTTTATTTTATATAAAATTCATAAAAAAGATATTTGTTTGTGATCTGTCCAGCACAAATTGAGGGAATGGTTGAGCCATCCAACAACTTTCGACACATTTCAATTTTTTGTCTGTTTGTGCATTGATTATAATACCAATAAGGCGTATTTGTCGCAAGCAAATTATTATTTTCCTCTTATGACCAAAATATTAAGAGTAATGTTTGTTTGTTCATTTGTTTTTTTTTTCGACGGGGAATTCATAGCCGATACCCTTCGGGTACGCACTGGGTAAACCCTCGGGTTAACGCAATAGCCTGCAAACCATGCCAACCAGGTAAACCGCACTAGGCAAGCCTTGTACGATAAGCTCGATCGAAAAAGTGTTGGTAGAGAGAATTGAACTCGTAATCAAAATATTAAGAGTACTGTTGGATTTATGGCTGCAAGGCAACGGTCAATTTTAATTACGGCGTCATTAGTGTTAACAATAAAATATGTCCTTTGAAATTAATAATTCCTATCATAAGTCTTATAAAAAAGTATGGCCGCAAATCTAATCGATGGGACATAATTTATTCAGGCATTGATTTTCTTTCTTCTTCAAATAATATTCAATTGAAATTCATAATTTATTTATTATATAAATAATTTTCATGAGATACGTGGAAACAATCACAAGGGAACATTAATTTATTAATGCAGCGGGATATGTGTGTGCTACGGTAAACCCCACACCGAATTAAATATTAATCTTATAATTCGAGTCCATTGTTGCATGATTCATGCACTATTCCTTTTGAGTGGAAGACCAACTGTTTTAAACGACATCGTGCCGTTGATGAAGACGGGAAGTGGACCTCCGAGACATTGCAGAGCATCTAAGGCTTTAGACCGAGACATTGCGAAGCATCTAGATTCCACGTGTCAAGGTGCGGATATAAGAGTGACAGTGGATCGAGCCGACACTCGAGTTCGTTTGGCTCTTATTTATTTATTTATTATTATTATTATTTATTTATTTTTAAGTTCATGAAATGACCTAAAATAAAGCTATTAAAGAGTCCAAAGCAAGCTGGCTCGTGAAAACAAAAGTGAGTTTGGCTCAGCCCATGGACGAAGGGAGAATGAGTTGAGCCTGTGAGCACATTGAATGAAATACGTGGAGATTCTTCCCGAATGATTGATGTTTGGTCGGGAATATTGGGATTAATGATCTCAGTTTACTACACTACAATATTATTATTTATATCACGTTTGGTCTGCGATAGATCCGCATGAGAGCAAGTGTCTAGTTGTTGTCTATGAATAGTTACATGAGGGATGTGGACGACAATTCGTAGGGTGTTGGTTCGCCACTTTATTTTGTGGATGTAACATAAACGTGAGCCAATTGAGGTACAATGGTGCAATGAGCCAAAAGGGATACCATTCGATTTGGCGGACGCAGAATTATAGTAGGCCAAGGGAGGAACGATGGTGCTGGGTTTATTGTCACAACTCACATGAAAACCTCGTGCAGCGTCGGGACAGAACGCATTAGGTGTGGTTACTACTCTGGCAGCAGCACAATTTAACTTACGTAGCACAATATACTCAATAAAAACTATCATTATATCATAGGCACAATGATAAGAAAGGTAAATAAAAATTATGCTATACCAAATAATATCTTACCAAATCTTTATTATAAGGAAAGATTTTACTTACTTTTTAAGTATAAAAAGATTTGGCTACTAAGCAATTCTAAATTTTTTCATTCACAAGTCAGTTTAAAATAGAAAATCTAATATGGTAAGTTCACGAGTCATATGAATTCGAATCGGTGCCCATACCATATAACTCAGCATGAACCCAAGAAATTGACCAGAGTTCAAACAACCAAATTTCATTTATTAAGTTTGCTAATTAAGACACAAATTTCTCCGTAAAAACATCAATCTTTACCACAAACACGTCTCACCCAATCCCTTTTTAAGGATTGCCTTAATATCAATAAAGAACACAAAAGGTAACAACATTCAAACCCTAAATATTTCACACACCATATAAACTATTTTTGCTCGTGGGAAATTGGGAATTAAGGAAGCAAAATGTAGGAAATCAGAAACCTTACCTTTTCTTTACTTTGTCTATTTGTTTAGTCAGGGATTGAAGACACAAGTTGGTATAATCATTTTGTTTTATTAATGGATTTTAAGTCAAATCTGATATGTATGGTCTGAACAAAAAGTGGCGTTGAACCAATGTACGAATATATTGTTGGTATTAGGATCTAGTTTAAAATTATATTTTCAGAAATAAATGTACTAAAAAAATTGCAGAAATGTAAAAAATCAAGAACACGAAGAATTTGTCGCCACAAAGGGCCTGGATGTTCAGTCTTACGACCTACTCACCCGTTGAGCATCCACAAGTGAATAAAACTCTAGATCCACTAAGAAGTCACCAAGAAGAGTTACAATATGTAAGAAGAAATAAAAGATTTCTTCGATGTTTCCTCTAGCCTCAACAAATAGTATAAAGCCACACCAAATCACTAAGAACCTTTCTCATAGTATACATCAAGTGTAGAATCCCAGTATCACTCAGATTTTCAGATCAAAAAACTCACAAAGAATATACGGTGTGGTTAGAGAGAAGAAGGAGAGAAAACTCTAACACATAAAGTTCAACCGTCAACAAAGTGTATGACCAAACAATACTTTAAACAATCAGTCAAAGAGCCACAGATCAACGGTCGAGAGATGGCCAAGTGTACGGCCTGATCAAACATCAATTAAATGAAGAGGCGCGTTTAAAAGGAATCACATTTTCTTCATCCAGGTTGGACAATTTTCCACACTCAGCAACATAGACCCAAATATTATGGACCAAGAGTATGAGGTAGCCCAATTACTTAACAATCTTCACCTTGCTGAACTATTCTTGGTAATTTCTAAGGTCTAGGAACCAACTTGTTTCATTTACTCTTATTTACCTATAAAAACAAAAAAAGAAAGTTAGTACATATCTAAAACAGTACAGCTTGATTTTTCTAAACACACTACCTTTCAAGTGATGTTTAGAATCTTCAAGTAGTTTTTAAACCTAGTTAAAGGCAGCATTTTGGTCCCTAAATCAGAGGGATTAAAATCTGTTGGAATTTTTATTAAACTGATCAGACCATTTTCAACCATGTTTATCACAAAGTGAAACTTAATGTCAACATGTTTTGTTCGATCATGATACATAGGATTTTTGCTGAGATGAATAGCACTCTGATTGTGAGGCTACAAATCAAAAATTTTATAGATCATAGTTTATTTCAAGGTCACAAATCAAAAATTCCATAGGTCATAGTTTTATTTCTGGGGCACATATTTTCAAATTTGTTATTTTCAAATTTGTTAGTCATGAATTATCAAATTCTAATGCCACAGTTTAATTGTTAGTCATAGAGAACCAAATAGTTGATCACATACACTAAACACTCAACCCCTATCCCAATCCATCACCAATACTTAGTCACAAATCAACCAAATAGTTGGTCACAAACATTCTTCATCCCCATCCCGTCGTCACCATTGCCTCCGCCACCGCCACCGCCAACGCCAACAATAACAACACAACACGACGACCACAACAACACCACCTCACCACTATCACCACCACCACTAGATCTGAACCTACGAACCCACCACGATCGCCACCACGAAACACACCAACAATACCCGATTCACAATCTCACCAAAATTACTCACATCACCACTGCCAAAATCTCTGGCAGCCATAGAGAGATAGACAAAAAAATGGCCACCATTCCAACCCTTAATTATAGATAACCATCACTCACAGATCCATGGCATCGCCACAATGCCACCACAATCACTGCCAACAACAATAAAAATGACCACCACCATGCAACTGCCGGTTGCACCACTCCACCACACATTGATCCACCCCGACACCACCATTGCCAACAACAACAAAATGGCCACCAACACAAAATCGCCGCCTATACCACACCACCATGCAATCGTCGCCTGCACCACACTACCACAAATAGATCCACTCCCAACGCAACACCACCATAACCATCGCCAGCAACATTCTCTCAACCAAACCTTAAATTGCACCTTCCCCATGGTAGCTCCAATTTTGTCAGCGGAGTCTTGAAGACTTATCGAAAACATGGTTGGGATGTGCTAATCAGAGGCTACTTTGATCGTGTCTCTCTTTGGCTGCTTTGATTGTGTCTCTCCTTGGCTGAGCTCCACCCTCCATTCCCCTAAGTCTTCTTTGGTCGTGTCTCTCTCTAGACTAGTTCACAGAGAGAGAGAGAGAGGGAGGAAAATAATTAGGGTTTTAGTTGGATGGATGGAATAGGGTGAGAGTGTATAGTTGAAATTCAATCTTTAAACACCTGTGTAGATGTAATTTCCTCTTAAATAATTAATAACTTTTGAGGGCTTGGCTTACAACATTGAGGACCATAATTCTTATACTTTAAGTAAAATAATACCTGAAACAAATAATATTACAATTTAGCCCTAGTTTGATTTAGACTAAAAGTTAGATTTTTAATAAATTTTGATAAAAATTGATAAAATATATGGTTGAAAAAGTGTGAATTCAATAAAATATTTGATTAAATTTAATTATTGATTTTGTTTTGAGATTTTTTTATCAAATTTTAACCTACACCAAACATAGACTAATTATCATTAGAGAAGGATTTTCTTGGGCATCACAAATAGGGTCTGGGCATTCAGTCTTGGGACTGTCCACCACATAAAAGGCCTAACAAAGATCATTTTATGAGTTAGTCCGCAATTACAAGCGGGTTGGGTTGGGCTTCACCAACACGTTAAAGGTCTTGCTTGATCTACTAGTCAGACACACTTCCTACGTAGACTTTATTTTATATAAAATTCATAAAAATGATATTTGTTTGTGATCTGTCCAGCACAAATTGAGTGAATGGTTGAGCCATCCAACAACTTTCGACACATTTCAATTTTTTGTCGGTTTGTGCATTGATTATAATACCAATAAGACGTATTTGTCGCAAGCAAATTCTTATTTTCCTCTTATGACCAAAATATTAAGAGTAATGTTTGTTCATTTGTTTTTTTTTTCGACGGGGAATTTATAGCCGCTATCCTTCGGGTGCGCACTGGGTAAATTCTCGGGTTGACGCAATAGTCTGCAAACCACGCCAACCATGTAAACCGCACTAGGCAAGCCTTGTATGATAAGCTCGACCAAAAAAGTGTTGGTAGAGAGAATCGAACTCGTAATCAAAATATTAAGAGTACTGTTGGATTTATGGCTGCAAGGCAACGGTCAATTTTAATTACGGCGTCATTAGTGTTAACAATAAAATATGTCCTTTGAAATTAATAATTCCTATCATAAGTCTTATAAAAAGGAATGGCCGCAAATCTAATCGATGGGACATAATTTATTCACGCATTGATTTTCTTTCTTCTTCAAACAATATTCAATTGAAATTCATAATTTATTTATTATATAAATAATTTTCATGAGATACGTGGAAACAATCAAATGGGAACATTAATTTATTAATGCAGCGGGATATGTGTGTGCTACGGTAAACCCCACACCGAATTAAATATTAATCTTATAATTCGAGTCCATTGTTGCATGATTCATGCACTATTCCTTTTGAGTGGAAGACCAACTGTTTTAAACGACATCGTGCCGTTGATGAAGACGGGAAGTGGACCTCCGAGACATTGCAGAGCATCCAAGGCTTTAGACCGAGACATTGCGAAGCATCTAGATTCCACGTGTCAGGTGTGGATATAAGAGTGACAGTGGATCGAGCCGACACTCGAGTTCGTTTGGCTCTTATTTATTTATTTATTTATTTTTAAGTTCATGAAATGACCTAAAATAAAGCTATTAAAGAGTCCAAAACAAGCTGGCTCGTGAAAACAAAAGTGAGTTTGGCTCAGCCCATGGACGAAGGGAGGATGAGTTGAGCCTGTGAGCACATTGTATGAAATACGTGGAGATTCTTCCCGAATGATTGATGTTTGGTCGGGAATACTGGGATTAATGATCTCAGTTTACTACACTACAATATTATTATTTATATCACGTTTGGTCTGCGATAGATCCGCATCAGAGCAAGTGTCTAGTTGTTGTCTATGAATAGTTACATGAGGGATGTGAACGACAATTCGTAGGGTGTTGGTTCGCCACTTTATTTTGTGGATGTAACATAAACGTGAGCCAATAGAGGTACAATGGTGCAATAAGCCAAAAGGGATACCATTCGATTTGGCGGACGCAGAATTATAGTAGGCCAAGGGAGGAACGATGGTGCTGGGTTTATTGTCACAACTCACATGAAAACCTCAAGCAGCGTCGGGATAGAACAAGCTAGGTGTGGTTACTACTCTGGCAGCAACACAATTTAACTTATGTAGCACAATATACTCAATAAAAACTATCATTATACCATCGGCACAATGATAAGAAAGGTAAATAAAAATTTTGCTATATCAAATAATATCTTACCAAATCTTTATTATAAGGAAAGATTTTACTTACTTTTTAAGTATAAAAAGATTTGGCTATTAAGCAATTCGAAATTTTTTCATTCACAAGTCAGTTTAAAATAGAAAAACTAATATGGTAAGTTCATGAGTCATATGAATTCAAATCGGTGCCCATACCATATAACTCAGCATGAACCCAAGAAATTGACTAGAGTTCAAACTGTTGGGAATCTACTTATACATGCACAGCGAAATTTAAAATAATTTTCGATTCCCACCAAGAATCGCCTTTGTGTTTAGATAGAAATTGTGATAAGGATTGTACCTTTGAAGAATTCTGCAATCCTTTTACTTTTCTTTTCGTTCCATCAACCTTGATTCGCCACCACAGCTGTCCAATTGTCCAGCCTCCAACGGTGATCCACACAGAGAATAAGATTACAGCTTTTAGGATTTTCTCTTGTACCAGCAAGAATAATGAAAACCATATGGATCTCAAACTCTAGCTATGTATTTATATAAACCCAAACAGACTCGGCCCGGTCCGGTTCAATATTTAATTAATCCAATTAATTAAACCCGTTTCGTGAATTAATTCAATTAATTAATTCGGGAATATAAGTAACAAATCTAATTAATTATTATCCAACGATTGTTAAATTAACCAATTGACAATTTGCAATCTTCCAATTCTCTTTTGTGTACGACCCATTAGGTTCCCGACCACGATGCCTAACGACGTGAAATATTATTTTGATATAATCAAAATTAATTAATTAAAACACCTTTTAATTTATCGTCAATTCACACTCGCCGTCCCTAATTGACATCTAGCAATGTGTCAGGGCAATACATGTGACGAAAAATGTCACGTGGTATGACAAAATCAAATTCGTTCGTTTACCGGAAACTATAATCCCTTCGTCAATATGATCCGATCAATTACGAGATATGGAATTGTGTCAATCTCGATCATCGATCATATCTTTCACTCCACTATTAAGTCAATATAAGTCGAAAACTCCTTTTCGACTTATGAGTACACCATTTACTCTTATTTACCTATAAAAACAAAAAAAGAAAGTTAGTACATATCTAAAACAGTACAGCTTGATTTTTCTAAACACACTACCTTTCAAGTGATGTTTAGAATCTTCAAGTAGTTTTTAAACCTAGTTAAAGGCAGCATTTTGGTCCCTAAATCAGAGGGATTAAAATCTGTTGGAATTTTTATTAAACTGATCAGACCATTTTCAACCATGTTTATCACAAAGTGAAACTTAATGTCAACATGTTTTGTTCGATCATGATACATAGGATTTTTGCTGAGATGAATAGCACTCTGATTGTCAGTATAAATTCTAACAGAATTACTTATGAATCCAATTTCATTTAATAACCCTTTCAACTAGAGATCCTCTTTAACAGCATCACAGGCAGCTATATATTCTGCCTCTGTGGATGACAAAGCAACTAACTTTTGCAATTGGGATTTCCAACTAATGTACCCATCACACAAAGTGATAACATATGATGAAGTGGACCTTCTCTTATCTAAGTCTCCAGCAAAATCAGAGTCAGTGTATCCTTTAAGAATTATGCCTTCTTTGTTCTTAAACATCAAGTCTATATCTGATGAGCCTTTCAAGTATTTTAGAATTTATTTCATAGCCAGCCAATGAGTCTCACCAGGGTTAGACATAAATCTACTTAGTATACTTATACTATGAGCTATGTCTGGTCTAGTACAAATCATGAGATACATTATGGACCCTACAATGTTTGCATATGGTACATTTTCCATTCTTTTAAATTCTTCAACAGTTTTTGGTAACTGTTCATTGGATAACTTAAAATGATTTGCAACAGGTAAAGGAGCAGGTTTACAATCAGTCATAGAATTTTTTTTCAAGTATTTTCTTCACATAACCACATTGTTTCAAGCATAATGTGCAATCTTTCCTATTCCTTTCTATTTCCATTCCAAAAATCTTCTTAGCTTGTCCTAGATCTTTCATTTCAAATTCAGATTTTAATTTCACTCTAATAAAATCAATTTCAAATCTATTTGGGCAAGCAAGTAACATATCATCAATATATAAAAATAAATAAATGGATTCAGGTATACCTGACCCTTTGAAAAAAAAACAAAAATCATAATTGTTTTTAATAAAGCCCAAGGTTTGAATATATGAATAAAACTTCTTATTCCATTGCCTGCGAGCCTGCTTCAAGCCATAAAGCGATTTTCTCAATAGGCAAACTTTTTCAGTTTTAGTTTTTTCTTCAAAACCTTTAGGCTGATTCATGTAAATGGTCTTATCAAGGTCTCCATTTAAAAAGGTAGACTTTACATCTAGTTGATCAAGTTCCCAATTAAAGTGAGCAGTTAAGGCAAGCAAAATTCTTATAGTTGTGTATTTAGCAACTGGTGAAAATTTTTTGTTATAGTCCACTCCTTCTTTTTGGGTAAACCCTTTCGCAACCAACCTAACTTTATATCTTTTATCTCCAATACTTGAGTCCTCTTCTTTTATCTTGAAGATCCATTTACAATCCACAACTTTCTGATTTTTAGGTTTATTCACTAAGATCCAAGTTCCATTTTTAATCAATGATTCCATTTCTTCATTCATGGCTTCTTTCTAAAACTTGGATTCAGAACAAGTTACAGCTTCTTCAAAGGTAGAAGGTTTAGAATTTATAGAGTTAAAAGTAACAAATTCATCATCTCTGATCCTAGAGGATGGAAACCTATTCCTCCTATCTCTATCTCTAACTCTAGTCAATTGGCAATCAAATAGGGATTGATCTATTAATTCAGTTTCATCTTCAGGTTCACTCAAACACTGATTAATATTTGATTGGGTGGTCTCCACCTCAATTAAGTCATTCTGATAATTTGATTCAACTGTTTGATTTTCAAGAATAGCCTCCTTCATAGGTATAGGTTCAGCAGATTCTATTCCGGATGATGATGTTTTGCAGGGTAATTCATTTTCATTGAAGATGACATTTCTACCGATGATAACCCTATAACCTTTTTGACATTTAACCCAAAGTCTATACCCTTTAGTTTCCTCCCCATACCCCAAAAAGACACACTTCAAGGATCTTGATTCAAGTTTACCTTCATTTTGATGGGAGTAAGCAGTACAACCAAAAACTCTAAGTCCATTATAATCAGATATAGAGTTTGACCACAATTTTTCTAGGACTTGAAAATCAATGGCACTTGAGGAACTTCTATTTATAAGATATGTTGCTGTTTTCAGGGCCTCTCCCCAAAAGAACTTTGAAAGTTCAGAACTGTGTAACATACACCTGACATTTTCCAATAAAGTTCTATTCATCCTTTCGGCAACTCCATTCTGCTGAGGGGTGTATGTTACAGTTCTATGCCTTAGAATTCCAGATTTCTTACAAAAGGAATCAAATTCAAAATTATAGAATTTAAGGTCATTGTCAGTTCTTAGTGTTTTGATTTTCAATCATTAATTTCCATTGTCTGAAATTTTGAAAAGTAGCAGACTTGTGCTTTAAGAGAAAAGTCCATATTTTTCTTGAAAAATCATCTACAATGAACAGGTAAAATCTGAATCCACTCAGAGTATTTACAGATGCTGGACCCCAAAGGTCAGCATGTAAATATTCTAAAATAACAATAGATTTGTAGGTTCCAGATTTAAAAGGTAATTTGTTTTGCTTTCCAATTATGCAATCTTCACAAAAACTTAGCTTTTCAATATTAACTTTTTCAAAACATCTCATTTTATTTAAAATTGTTAGCCCTTTTTCAGACATGTAGCCAAGTCTTCTATGCCATATTAATGACTTATCAAAGGATGAATTAATAGTTGGAGAGCCATAACCTACTAAAGGTTCAGCTTGAAGAGTATAGATGCCATTTATTTTAGGAGATGATATGACTTTTTTATTGTTAAGGATCAATCTTATAAGATTTTTATGAATCTTATGTCATACTTCTCATCCAATTCTCCTAAAGAAATCAAGTTTCTTTTTAGTTTAGGTATATAACTGACTTTATCAAGTTTAAGGATATAGTTGTTGCTTAACAGAAGATTCAATTTTCCAGTTCCCCTTATTTGATAACTCATGTCATTTTCCATTTGAACTTGTCATCCACCAAGATCAACAAGTTCAGTAAAATCTTTAATGGGGCACATGTGGAAAGTGCATCCAGAATCTAGCACCCATTCTTTTGGGTCTCTATTAGGGGTATTAGCAAGAACAACTCCTTGAACATCAGGTTCGTTCTTGCAGACAACAACCGCAGAACCATCAGTATTTTGTGTATTCTTCAAATCAAAAATTTTCTTAAAACGGTCTTTTATCAAGTATCCTGTTTTCCCACAGTAGTAACACTTTCTGACTTGGTTCTTGTATTTTGCTTGGTTCTTGTTTTTATCTCTGAACTTAGAGTTATGATATTTTCCTTTCTTGTGAGAGTTAAAGTTACACTGATTATTTTTCTTATTTTGGTTTAGCTTTTCCTTTACGTGTAACATTCACTATACTTGGAATCTTTTGAATCAGTTTTAAGTTCAAGTTCCCTATTTCTTAGGGTAGAGATTACTCTATCAATCGTGAGTTCTTGTCCTCTATACCCAAGGCATTTCTAATTTCCCTATATCTGTCACTTAGAGAGTTCAGTAAGGAAACAACTTGTTGGCCTTCAGATAATTATTCATCGCAATTCTCTAAATCCTGAACTAGTTTTATGAATCTATCAATGTTCTCTTCTAGGCCAGAGGAAGAATCAAATCTAAAATTATAAAACTGCCTCAAGAGATAACATTTGTTAGGTGTGGATTTAGTTAAAGGGTTTCCAATTTAGTCCATAAGGCCTCAGTAGAAAGAACTCCAGGCAATATCATCTAACTCTCTTCTCCTATAGGCACTAGTTTCAGCAGGCCAATTACCATCAAGTGCAACATCACATCTCTATTGTAAGAACAGAGCCCTCATTTTCTGGCGCCAGAGACTAAAGTCTCCAGTACCATTCTAAGTCTCAATTTCAACTTTATATGCAGTAGACATTGTGACAAATGCAATAACAGGATCACAAAAATTGAAAGTATCAATGCAATTGCCAGTTTTGAAACAGTTTAAGGGGGGTGGTAAGCCTTAATTCCAATACTCCCTCAGATTTCCAGATCCTCGTATGAGATCTTGGACAAAGGAAAGTACTGGAGGACAACTTACCTTAATAACCAGCTCCAAAAATTAACACAGGTAATCAAAAGTAAGGAGAGAGTTCAGAGTATACCAGAAATAAACCAAGAATTTCAGTATTCATGCAGGGAATCAACGAGTCATAAAAACTCAGCATGAACTCGGTAGGAATCGGACAAAGTCAACCCAACTCACCAGGAACTCAATAATGAGTCAACCCGAAAATCACCACAACTCAGCAGAAACAACAGATCGTTACGAGTCAAGAGCGAGTTATGATGATTTTCCAAATAAAAGTTTGAACAGAACATAGTGTAACTAATCACCGTAGATCTCACAGATCTACACAAAAGAGGTATTCCAATCCTTGAAGAAATCCAACCAGAAAGTTGGATTGAAGATAAATCAGTAAAAACTTTCAAGAAAAACAAATTTTCTTATCACAGAAAATCCCTTCCAATATCAGATCTGCCATTTTCAAAAATACGAGCGTTTTGTTTTAAAAAAAAACACAAACCCTAATACAATTATTTTAAAAAAGAAGGCTCTGATACCACTTGTTGGTATCAGGATCTAGTTTAAAATTATATTTTCAAAAATAAACGTATTAAAAATTGCAGAAATGTAAAAAATCAAGAACACGAAGAATTTTTCGCCACAAAGGGTTCGGATGTTCAGTCTTACGACCTACTCACTCGTTGAGCATCCACAAGTGGATAAAACTCTAGATCCACTAAGAAATCACCAAGAAGAGTTACAATATGTATGAAGAAATCATTGTTTCCTCTAGCCTCAACACACAGTACAAAACCACACCAAATCACTAAGAACCTTTCTCACTGTATACATCAAGTGTAGAATCTCAGAATCACTCAGATTTTCAGATCAAGAAACTTACAAAGAATATACGGTGTGGTTAGAGAAAAGAATGAGAGAAAACCCTAACACATAAAGTTCAACCGTCAACAAAGTGTGTGGCCAAACAATACTTTAAGCAATCAGTCAAAGAGCCACAGATCAACGGTCGGGAGATGGCCAAGTGTACGGCTTGATCAAGCATCAATTAAATGAAGAGGCTCGTTTAAAAGGAATCACGTTTTCTTCATCCGGGTTGGACAATTTTCCACACTCAGCAACATAGGCCCAAATATTATGCACCAAAAACATGAGGCAGCCCAATTACTTAACACAAACTAACTCACAAACTAACTCAGTAAGGACCACAAAGTTAACTAGGCAACAATCAGATTTTATCTAAACTTCACAAATTCACACACTTATAAAAATTGAATATATTTAATTATTAAAGACAATATTAATCAATAAATATGTGTAGGACATATTTTCCCAACAACCTTCCTCTTTGGCTCTACTTAAATACAAACCAATTCATGAATTTTTTAAAGTGAAAAGGTGAATTGAGATATAGTTATCGTGGAACCTTTTCACATAATCAATCGTAGAGATCATCACTAGACTATAATGAAACAAACATATACTTTTTCTCCCTCTTTTGTAATAAGGAGAGCAAAAGTAATTATGACCATTTAAGTATAGGAACAAACACAGAGTATTTGGAATTGTTAGCATCTCTTGTTATATTTGGGTGCCATTTATGTCACAATGTAACTTGCTCCCCCCTATGAAGATGGTCTAGTTCAAGTACAATGTCCATCATAGACCTCATTAACCAATAAAGCACGTAAAGAAAAAACAAACAATCATGCTTTAATTCGATTTATCTAGAATGGTAGAAATAACACTACAATAAAGTAATAGATTTGGATTAAAACTTTAGTATAATTTGATTACGTTGGCTTTGAACTGAAAATTAGAAATAAAAAAATTATATTTTTTGGCTTGAACTAAATTAATTAATTAACAAATTTATTTAGAAAAAATAAAATAATTTTGCTTATTTAAAATAAATTAATTAAAAAAATTAGGGAGATTTGGTTCTTATTCGGTTCTTGGAGTCTTGATCTAGAACCGAGAACATAATCCGTCATTTCTAGATTCAGATACCTGTTTGGGTATTTAATTTAAAAAGAACCGTTCGGTTTGGGAGTTTTCTCCAACCCAAATAAAATCTAAGCAAAGGAAAAAGAATATAGCTACTTTCACTGATGATGATTACTGAAGATCTTTGAATTGATGCATTCCAATATCATGAACTAATTTCTTAAATGTAGATGTTGGTAGTGCTTTTGTGAATAAATCGACCATATTTTCACTTGAGTGAATTTGTTGGATATCTATGTCGCCATTCTTTTGAAACTTATGTGTATGAAAGAATTTCGGAGAAATATGCTTCGTCCTGTGAACTTTGATATGGGCTCTCTTAAGTTGTGCAATATAGGCTACATTGTTTTCATACAAAATTGTTGGACTATCTTTTATTGAAGTTAAGCCGCATGATGCTTGGATTATCAACCATACACATTCTCAGCCTGTTTCATGTATTGGAATAATTTCAGAATGATTTGAGGATGTAACTGTCAAGGATTGTTTCACAGATCTCCATGATATAATTGTTCCTCAACGTGTAAACACATAATATGTTTGTGATTTAGCTTTATGTGGATCAGACAGATAACTTGCATCTATATATCCTAGTAAAGGAGGTCCCAGCTTTTGAAAATAAAATAATCTCAAACCAATAGTACCCTTTAGGTAACGAAAAATATGTTTAACATCATTTCAATGTCTTCGAGTTGGTGTAGATTTATATCTTGCAAGGAAGTTTACAGAAAAACTACGTCAAGTCGAGTGCAATTTGCAAGATAAGTTAACGCTCCAATTGCACTAAGATTGGTACTTCAGGACCAATAACATTTTTTCCATCTTGAAGTGGACGAAATGGATCTTTTTTCACATCAAGTGATCGAACAACTATAGTTGATGCCAATAGATGTGCATTATCCACATAAAAACGTTTTAAATTTTTTTTGTATACATAGATTGGTGAACAATAATCCATTTGAGAAATGTTCAATCTGCAATCTAAGACAAAATTTAGTTTTTCCTAAATCCTTCATTTCAAATTCATTTTTCAAATAATTAACATTTTTGTTGACCTCTTCAAGAGCTCTAGTTAAATTTAAATCATCAATATAAATTGTCACAATTACAAATCCAATATTTGTGTTCTTAATGAAAAAACATGGGCAGACATCGTCATTTTTATAACTTCTATTTAATAAATATTCGTTAAGACAATTATACCACATGCGTCGGAATTGTTTTAGTTCATATAATGATCTTTACAATTTAATTGAGAACATGATTCTCGGACATAAATCATTTGTTCCTAGCAACTTAAGTCCTTCAGGGACTTATATATATATATATATATATAGAGTCAAACTAATTAAGAATTTAAAAGTAATGGTGTCCATTACGAGAGAATATGTTCCTCATAATCAATTCTTGATCTTTTTGAGAAACCTTGAACTACTAGTTGGACTTTGTATCTTATAATTTCATTATTCTCATTCCTTTTTCGTACAAAAACTCATTTGTATCCAACAGAGATTACATTTTCAGGTGTTTCGAACTATATGTCCAAACACTTTTCTTTTCTCTAAGAAATTCAATTTCGCCTGCATGACTTCATTCCATTTTGGTCAATCATTTTTATTTTGACAGTCTTTAACAGACTGCAGTTCAGGATCCTCATTTTATATAATATTAAGAGCCACATTAAACGAGAAAATATTATCTATAATAACATTATTCCGTTCCCGTAATTTATGAGATAATATATAATTTATTGAAATCTCATTATTTTTGAACAATTGTGGTTCTTCAGGAACCATATCTTCGATATTTGACTGATCATTCTTTTCTAATGTTACTTCTTTTGAAGTTTTTGATTGATTTTTCTCCTATATCATTCTTTTTCAAGTACACAGTCTTTTGTATCAACTGATCGACTATGTTTTTGACATTTTTGAGATTCATTTGCCACAGTAGATTACCGTTTAGGGACATCAATTTTTGCTGAAATATTTTGTGTTGGTATATATGACTTTGTCATTTTCCTGTGTCAACAAATACATCAGATAATTGATTTGTAACTCTTTGTAAATGAATGATTTTTTCAACCTTCTCCTCACATTGATTGCTGCAAGAATCAAAGTGAGATTGAATTGTTTCATTCCAAGAAATTTTATCTTATTTTTTAATATGTAGTCCTCC
>NW_019230110.1:130616-201206 GCF_002742605.1 Olea europaea var. sylvestris
AAAGTTATTTAATCAAAATTACAATATGCAAAACACGCAGTAAATAAATCACCCGTTAAAGACTCAATATGCCTAATAATTAATATGAATCAAAACCCACATAAATTCCAAGTCTTCGTTAGGAACCAATTTATTATGGTGTAGGGGTGAAATAGGGACTTGGACAGCACAACCAAAGATCCATAGGTGAGAACCAAATTCCAGTTGCAAAGGTGAATATTGACAATAGGCAGTTGGTCTAATACAAACCAATGATGCAACATGTAATATGTCGTGACCCCAAATAGAAGTTGAAAATTTTGTTTTCACAAGTAATGATCTAGCAATAAATTGTAGACGTTTAATAAACGGCTCCGCCAAATCATTTTCTGTATGGACAAGCGCAACTGAATGTTCAATTATAATTCAATTGACATACAATAATTATCAAATGCTTGTGATATAAATTCACCAGTATTGTCAAGGCGAATAGTCTTAATTGAGTAATCGAGTAATTGCACTCGTAATTTTATAATTTGAGCAAGTAGTCTAGCAAAAACTACATTCCTTGAGGAAAGTAAGCAAACATGTGACCATCTAGTAGAAGAATCAACTAATACCATAAAATAACGAAATGATCAACATGGTGGGTGTATTGGCCCACGTATATCTCCAAGAATTCTTTCCAAGAAAGTTGGAGATTCAAAATTGACATTTGTAGTTGAAGGTCTAATGACTAACTTACATTGTGAACAAATTACACATGGATAATCATTAGGTAAAAGAATTTTCTGGTTTTTTAAAGGATGTCTATGTGAATTATTTATTATTTGATGTATCGTTATAACTCTTGAATGTCCAAGTCAATGATGCCAAAATATAAAATTTTTTGGGTCAATAAATTTTTGGTTCGTGAAATTATTTGATTTATACATTTTTATAAATGTATAATACATGGCAGATGGGAGTTTATGAAGTTTTTCTTTTATTTGCTTTTGACTAGATACAAAAGAAGTTATGTAAAGGTATTCAATATTATTTTCTTGCGTCGTCTTCATATGATATCCATTGCAGCGGATATCTTTAAAACCAAGCAAATTTCTTCTGAATTTATTAGAATAAAGTGTATTGTCAATATATAATTTTGTATTATTTGGTAAAATAATATAAACTCTTCCTGAGCCTTCAATGATATTCGATGTACCTGATATTGTATTGATATTATTTTCTTCTAATGTAAAGTCCAAAAAATATTTTTTCTTGAAGAATAGTATGTGTAATTTCACTATCAATCAAGTATGTGTCTTGACAATTTATCATGAATCTATCAATATAACAAAATAGATATATTTAAAAAACTTTAATTTAAATTTAAAAGAGTAAACAAAATTCAATACTATGGAATTAACGATACATAATAAAGTTCAAAAATTTTATGCGAAAAGTAAAAATATATTTCAAAATAAAAGGAAATACTAGAAACATAGAAAATAAATTAATCTATATTTTCCATCACACCACCCTCAATCAAATGGTCAATATTCCCATTTTGATTAGTAAAGAAATTGGAGATATCCAAATGAATCACATCAATTGGATCATCACAATCATCGAAATTTGTCTCAACTTTTTCATTTCCCTTGATTGATTTTTGATAGAGATCCACAATGTGTTTTGCTATACGACAAGTACGTGTCTAATGGCCTTTTATTGCACATCTAAAGCAACTTCTTTGTGTACCTTTTTGGATATGCTACTTTTATTTGCTTTGTGCCTTTTCAAATTGTTGTCTTGTTGTTAATAACTTTATTTATTATTTTCGTCCATGATTTATTTCATGTGCATGTCCACGTCCATGTCCAAGACTATATCCATGTCCACATCTTGATATTGCATTTGCTTCCACCAATGCAGTGCCATTTGCTTCAGGCAATGATACAGAACCAGTTGGACGCAACCCCTTATTTTTCATCAGCAACTCATTATTCTTTTAAGCAACAGTAAGCAAAATATAAGCTTCAAGTATTTTTTAAAAACATGCTCGCGATATTGCTGTTGCAAGAGCACATTTGAAGCGTGAAAAGTGGAAAAAATTTTCTCTAACATATCTTCATCAATGATTTTTTCTCCACACAAGGTCAATTTTGAACATATTCTGAACAGTTCAGAATTGTATCCACTAACAGTTTTGAAGTGTTGCAAACAAAGGTTCATCCACTCACAACGGGTTTTGGAGAGAACTATAGTCCTCTGATGATCTAATCTCTCAGTTAATTTTTTTTCAAAGTACCCGTGAATCTTTCTCAGTGAGATATTCAATTTTTAGTTCATCATGAAGATTATGGCAAAGGAATTTGAGTGCTTTTGCAGGATTTTGTAGGGATTCTTTGTTTCCTTCATTTATTACCCCTCCTAAACTTTTTGAGACAATATGAATATTAGCATCAAGTACCTATGATAGATAATTTTTGTCAGATATATCAAGTGCAGCAAACTCGAGTTTCGTAATATTTGCCATTTGATTAACTACACAATAAAGTGAAAGAAAATACAATTAGTTTCGAAAAATCTGATTAAACATCATATAATAGTTAATCAAGCAATAATATCAACATAAGTTACGTGTTTTCCTTCAGAATTAAACACTAGAATAATATGTTTTTCGAAACATGTAATATTTTCGGGAGCACATTGTATTTTACTATTACTTCTTCAAGAGTAATATATCAATACTTTTTTAAAATATTAAAAATTATAATTTATGTTCTTCAAGAGCAAGTAATATTCTAAGAATATTAATTATAATGTTGTACTATTTTGAGAGCAACAATAAATTATCTATAATAAATAAATAAAGTACTAAATTCATAAATTACACTAGTATTAAAAGAATAGAACGTGATAATTAATTGAATGACGGACACTGCTTCAACAGACATAGTTACACGTGCAAGAATATTAAACCATTACACAATTATTATTATTATTATTATTATTATTATTATTATTATTATTATTATTATTATTATTATATTGAAAGATATGTTTTGGGATATTAATTTGTGGCTTGCACATAAATTGAAAGAAGACACGAATAACTCTTTACAAAAAAAATTGACAGAATAGCAGAGAACGGAATAATTCATACACTGATATGACATTAATAAAAAATAATCATTGGAGTGAAAAGTAATCATTACCTTTGCATGTTAAACTTTGGCTAAAATAGGTTAACAAAAGAATTACATGTAAACAATTACACACAATCATAATTAGGCAAATATTTTTTTAGTGCAATAATGTGCGACACAATCTGGGTATACAAGGGACAAATTGAGATAGGTCACGTAATCACTTTGGCATAAATAATATGATTTCGACGTAATATTCATGTATTACCACAATAATTTTGATACACTTGATAAATAATTGTGTTTAAAAAAAATTATTACATTCTCTAAATTTTGAAAAATTAAGTTATCGTACTAATAACGTGTTGTAAAAAGAAAAGAAAAGAGAAGAGAACAGAGAATAGTCAATAGACTTGTGTGTTTTTTTAATAACCAAAGTCCTATATTTACAGGGCAGAATCAAGGATACAACAGTAATAATTTTTAGGGTTGTAGGGGTACAATTGTCATTTACAAGTAAACCCTAATAAACTTACATACATCACATGCCATATTGTTCATTTCAACAAGTGTAAACTTCCCCAGTCAAATCCAAATAGAAAGGGAAATATTTTACCAAATTAATTCTTTGAGTCTGGATTGGTTTTGGGTTGTGTTTTTCGGTTCTTGCTAGGCAGTGAACTTTTTTCAATCCATTGTTATTATTATTATTATTTTTTTGGGTCCACGGATCTTGTCTATTCACTTTTATTTGAATACACATCTTCTTCTCAATATCAACATCTAATTTTGTCATGTGAACATTATAAAATACCAATCTTCACAAAACAAGATCAAGAATGGACAATGGATGATAATTTTATAAAGTCAGGCAATTGAGAATTAGGGTTTCAATTGAAGTGGAACTGAAAATCTAGTTCAAGGGTTTTCAAATTTTTTTTTCATGAATTTATCCTCAACAATAATTTTTTTGAAGAATATATAAACTATAAACATAACTAAAAACATATAAAATTGTGGAAAAAAATTATGTAATGCTGAAGTGAAAAGACTCGACTAAGTACTAAGTTAGGGATACATGTATGAGAGAAAAAAAAAATAATTAGATCAAAATTAAATAATAATTGAATCTTTGGGTAAAATTCTCGAAAATTAATATGTAAAGTTTCAAATAATGTAATCAAAATGTGTGATTTGTTATTTTTCATTATGAGTATTTTGCTAGAATTTAAATATTTTTAATGAGAAATTTTTTAAACTGTTAGTAGAATTTATTTATTTTTTGTTACCATACTATAAAATGTAGTGAGTACAGTTTAAATACACCTTATAATATAGACTATATAAAGTGTAAATACTTTCTATAAAAATAAAATGTTGGGAATTTGGTTTCTACATCTGGAAGGTTGAGAATTTGCTCAAATATTTCACACACTACTAAAGATCATGGTAATCATGTCCAAGCGTTCATATGGGAAGGATTTATAAAAAAAAAAAAAAAGAAGAAGAAGAGAAATTGCTTGTGTATGAGTGAATAGTATTTGTAGATCCTTGGAATGTGTGGTCAAAAATAAAGTTTGACCTTTTTTTAAATTTTGTTGATGGTGCATATATCGTTTTGGCTAAGACGCGTCGAGTTACAGTACATGGATAAAAATTTTAAACCACTCTGAATTATGTAATTTAAGTATTTAACATGTAGAATTAGATATTTAGGTCTTCCGCCCATTTTTTGGCTCCATAATTAATATGATGATGAGATGGTATACTCTTAAGGGTGGAACCAAAAAATAATCAACTCGCCAAATCAAATCGAAATTGTTATTTTGAAACAATTGATTTGGTTCCACATGATTTTGGTTTCGACCGTTTCAAGAAGGAACAAACTATTTGAAAATGTTTCTATTTAGCCCTTGTTTGATCCCCATTTTGGAGGAAATAATACATTTTGAATAGTAAATTGATGGAGAATGTGTAGTTAAAAATTAAAAAAAAAATTAAATTTGCGTGTAATATTATTTTATTGAAAAATGTGTGATTGAAAACGAGTTTTTAAAAAATAAATTTGTAGAAGAATGGAAATCAAAAGGGGGCTTAGATTGTATTAGTTAAAAAACCTCTTGCGATCAAATCAAACTGCTCAAACATTTTTTTTTTTTTTTTTGTAATTACTTGTCTTATCCAAGATATATGATTTAGTGCCCGTTTGACACACATTAATTTATTTTATGGTTTACTATATGATCATTTTCAACAACATGTTCATATAATAAAATATTCTACACGTAAACCAAAATTCTTCCCTACTTTTCAACCACAAATTCTCTTAAAAATACCATTCAAAACTTATTTTTTCCTCAATTAGTGAGAATCAAACAGGCTCTTGCTAGATCAATTTACACTTCAACAAATTTACTTGCTAGTAAACTTGTATTGGCTCTTATGGGAAATATTGTTTTATTAATGATAATAATTTTTAATCTTGAGATTGAAATCGTAAACTTAAAATTTAATGTTTAACCTTGTATTAATTTATTGGTTTAGCTTTGTATTGAGACAAATATGTTATCATCTAAAGTTTATACTCAGAATGTTTCAGTTTAAGTGTTATAGCAAAATTTTAGACCAATATATTAATTTATTTTTAATTAATTTGAATGGTATTGTTTTTATGTCGTTAAAATCGTGCTTTAAAACAAAATCAAACTGCAATGATGGTTTGGTTTGGGAAAATGAAATAAAATTACATGGTTGTGTTTAGTTTAGAATTTTTCCTAAATCGTTTAAAATGATTTGTTTATAAAATAGTTCGAAAATCGTCAAAAATGAATCATCCCTAGCATACTAGGCCAGTTGTATTGATATGGTTTTTTTTTTCTCAGTAGAGCTCCCTGGAAATAAAGGTGTAAATACAATATCAAAATAATTGTCTACATTTATTACTAGTTGTGCGAATTAACTTCAACATCTATTTATTTAACAAATGTTTTGAACTAGACATACTTCAACCATAGCTGTAATAATGCATTTGAAGAAGCTAAGGATTCTTTGAAATTCCCATAAGAAAAACGAAAGTATTTTCGTCGAAAAGATGTCTAATAATATCTTTGAAAATAGTAGGAAGAATAGACAAGTTTTCAAACAACTTCTGTAATTGTATTTGACAATTAATGTTGCCTAGCACAGCTAGTTAACCTTCCAAACAATAGTCAATCCCTATTTGGTTCCAATTTTTAAAAAATTTACTACACATTCTCTCATAGAATAATTTTAGACGTGAACTCAAAATATTTTATTAATTTTAACCACACGTTCTCAAAAAATAAAATAAAAATATTACTACTCCAAAACATATTTTCCCTAAAAAATGGAGTTCAAACAAGGGGTCAATTTGCCAAACCGGCCAACACAATCTCGTCTCAAACTGATTCAGAGAATTCTCGGTTTATAATTAACTTTAATTCTATTTTATTATGTAGTTGAAAACAAAACATTTTTGTGTACTCAATTTATAGAAGAAAAAAAATGGAATTATCAGCTCAAACATGCAATTAGTATTGTAGTAAAGATCACAACCATTTTGTATAGTGACAATTAGGGATGACAGTGGGGAGGATTCGGGGCGAGGCACCCCTGCCCCGTGATGTCCCACCCCGGCCCCGGGGCGAGCCCACGCCCCATTTGTCGCCCCGTTTAATTTTTTTTTTAAATTTCAAATTATGTTATCATTAGAAAATAAAATATAAATTCAAAATTTTAAAATTCAAAGTAACACTTGAAATAAACAATGTTAAAAATTAGACAATTTCAAATAAAATTATGTTTTGACTAAATTTTATTTCTTTTGTAATTAATTAAAATTTTACATTTGTATTTTATTATCTAATAATAATAATATAACTTGAAATTTTAAAAATGTAAAAATTAAAAATTAAAAATTAAAAAAATTCACGGGACGGGGACGGGGACGGGGTCGGGGCGGGGCACCCCCACCCCGCGCCCCGCGACGGGGAGCCCCATCTTGCCCCGCCAACCCATCGGGGCAGGGCGGATTTTTTGCCATCACTGGTGACGATTTAAAGTACGGCTTTTAGGTGATCCTAAATCTTTATTATAAATATGAATTTCATTTTTTTTTATTGTACTTGCTTAATTAATCTTGACAATATTAGTCACTATTTGGGCTCCATTTTAGGAAAAAATTGTTTTGAAATAGTAATTTTTTTGGAGAATGTGCAATTGAAAATAAGAAAAAGTTTTGAATTTATATATAAAATTTTTTCATGAAAGAACGTGTGATTGAAAATGAGTTTTGTAAAAGTGAATTTTAGAAAGAAAAAACAAAATTGAGGCCAACCATAAACTATCAGTAAGACTATGACTCTCCACTATTTTATAAAAGGAGCAAATCAATCCCTTATTCGCACAATGCATGTGCATGTGTGTCCATTTTTTAGTCACAAGTAAAATTGGATAGTACAATCAACGAGACTTTTTAACTCATTTTTTTGGAATTCATATTGTTTATCTAAATCACCTTATGAAATAAGTCATTAGTTTTTAAAAGTGCGAATATTGTATAATTTGTCAAAAACAAAGAGATTGTCTTGGCCGGTTTGGCTCTTCTCTAGTGGTCCACATGTGATGAAGATTATTGTTGAAAATGAAATTATCCCTATTTCAATCTGCGGGCACGATTGTGTTGGCCGGTTTAGCTCTTCTAGTGGTCCATTTGCAATGAGGATTTTTCCTTAGAGTTGAAAAAGGAATTCACATTCCTAAAGTAGAAGTATAATGTACATGTAGCATAATTCAAATTTCAAATACACTACTAGAAGTAGAATTTAAATTTTTTTCTTGTGAAACACAGGAAAAAGTAATATGGATAATACGACCCATACATGGTGGTGCCAAACTTTCTTGTTTGTACATGCTTTGAGAGAATTTACGTCGTCGTTTGCATGATTTTTCAAAAGTTAAAAGAAGTTTTTAAGATTCAAAAGTTGTTTTTGAACTCGTTTAACTAATTTTATAAAAGTATTTCTCCTAGTTATAAGAGTTTTCGAAAAAAGTTGGCCCAATATAGCATTCTGTAAATGCAGTTCAGAAATAGGAAATTCTTTTAAAAATTAGTTTTCAAACAAAAATTAAGATAATTTCCTCGAAAATCTCTTATTTATAAAATAAACGCAAAAGTAAAAGTAATGCCAAACGTGTCCTAAATTTTTTATGACTAAAATAATTTATATCCATCCAGTTATTGAGCGTGGAAGATCACATGTGCATGTTAATAGAGGAGAGTTAAAAAGCATAAGATGCAATAATGGATCACAACTAATATTATGCGTCAAATATAAAATTTAAATAAATGCATGTGACATTTTTTTAGTACCTTAAATTCAAGAAATTTAAATAAATACATGTGACACTTTTTTTAGTACCTTAAATTTAAGATCGAATTATAAATTCCATGGCACCGAAACAAAACAAAATATTTAAACTCACATCTTGTTATCATTAAAATCTTTTATAAAAATAAATAAAATTTTGAGACAGATGCGTCCATTGAGTTACACACGAATCAGGACAAGACATAACTAAACAATTTAAGACTCTGTTTGGGGCACATTTTCAAGGAAGAAAGTAGGGGTCCACTTAAGAGAGATGAAGTCAAATATGGTGGCTGCATAGTGCTCTCCAACAGTCACAATTTTCATTTTTCTGGGCTGAAAATATGCCCCAAACAAGGGCTAAAAAATGGTAAGATGATAAAATCTCTCTGACTTTACAACTTAGCCCCTGTTTGACAACCATTATTTTGAAAAAAGATATAATTTTGAATAATGAGTTTTAAGAGAATATATGGTTAAAAAGTAGAGAAAAGTTAAGTTTATGCACTGAATAATTTATTGTGTGAATTTGTAATTAAAAAATGATTACATAGAAAAAAATTTAAAAATAATAGTTGTCAAACGTCAGCTTAGTCTCGAGTTGAATCAATTGTCCTCTTACAATTAAGCGTGTTAAACGATAATAACCTATTTAATGATGTATAATTTCTACCGTAATTATGTTCAACTTTTTCATTGCATTTTTTTTTTCTTTTGATTATTTTTTCAACATTCGACTTTGCCCTCTAGCTTCCAAAAGTCTAAGGATTGTTCAATCAACACACGGGTGCTGACTGAAAGTGGGACAGAATTTTTATTCCAAAGCCATGTGTAGCCCACGTTTGACAACCATTATTTGTAACAATCTTGCTAAACGTATAATCTTGTTTACATTCTGACTTAACGAATCTAGATTTGACACAATATCGCACCACCTTTCATATTTAACGCATTTAATCCAACCATTATTACACTTTCACATCATCAAAGTGTCAAGAAAGGTATACAAATAACGTAATAATATTTGTAAACTCATTTCTTACGAACTCTTTTTCAATCACATTTATATAATAAAATATTTTACATATAAATTCAAGATTTATCCTACTTTTAACCACATATTTTCCTAATAATCACTATGCAAAACATTATTTTTCCTAAATCATAAACATGATAAAGGGGCTCAATTTGCATTTTTAAATGGCTTATTGGAATAATACTCCCACATTTTAGACCCATTGTGCACCCCACAAGTTTTAAAATGGCATGCTTGGTCGAGCCGAGCCGTTTAGCTCTTCCACTGTCGTGCTCGATTCGACTCGAACAACCACACTAGTTGACTTGTGCTCACGTGTGGAGTGAGCTGAGTGAGAGCTTGCTAGCTTCATCAAATGTGAGCTCAGCTCATCCATCCAATTGGTAGAGCTTGGAAATATGTTTATGTTTACTTGAAAAATAAATTAATTTACTTGTATAAAGTTGGGAAGATCTAGATCGTTAATTTTCATTAATTTCAAAAATTAGTTTTGAAATAATTGATCTAAATATTGTCAACACATAATTTATATATCAAATTTATCAATTTAATTTATACAAATAGCACTAATTCTTAAAAAAAATTGGCTAGTAAATCAACAAACGGCTCATTTCACTTTTACACCTCCATTCACACCCATGATCCATCGTGAAACGTCAAGAAAGGTAAAAAGAAGACGTGACAGGCCATTGTCTTTCAAATAATGTCTTCACCGATGACTAATTGTCCTCCACAGATTTGGCAAAAATAGTACGTAGAAAACTCTTGGTCAGTGCAATCTGGCTTCTTGTCAGACCATATTAGGGTCAAAATGTTTTCTGGTTAGCTCATTCGAGTTCTTTTCTCGACAATAGAGGCATTGTCACCCAACGATTTAACATAGGAAATGTTCCATTTTTTTTTTTTTTTTTTTTAATTTTGCACATTATACCTCTTTTTGCTCGTTAGTTTTATGCAATAAATACTAATGTAGCGGTGAAGAGAGTAAATTTTATAAAATTAAGTGTCCAAGAAGAAGTAAGGGTCCGTTTGATTACAAAAATGAAATTGAATTGAATTGAAAACGAATTTTAGGAAATTGAATTATTTAGAAATTGTTTTCCTGAATATTGTAAATTATTATGTTTGATTGATATAATTTTCCACGTGAAAAATGTTAAAATAAATTTTTTTTTGGTGTTCGTTTGTGTCTATTTTATATGAAAATTGTCAATTAAAGAGATAAAATTTATTGATATTGGGGATGAAACTTGTTTTCATTGCCAAAATAAATAAAAATTCAAGAAAATCATCTATTTTTTGGTGTTCGTTTGACATTGTTTTACATGAAAATTGTCAATTTACAATAATTCTTAGAATTTGTTTCCATTGCAAAAAAAAAAAAAAAAAAAAAAAAATTGGTACAGTAAGCGGAATTGGAATTCTCACCATATTGGTGAGATTTCCAATTCAAGGCATATGTGGAATTTAGCTTAGGTGGCAAAAAAAGTGGGAAATGAATTCTAGGTAAAAAAAAAAAAAATACTATCAAACAATGTAAAAGTGGAAGTTGGAATTGATTTTCCATTTTCCACGGAAAATTTGGGTGTATCAAACACACCCTAAGTGAATTTTGCTATATGTATATCAAAGTTTATATATCCCTTGTTTGAGCCTCATTCTTTAGAAAAAAATCATTTTTAAACAATATTTTGATATAATTTTAACCACACATTCTTTAATAAAATATTATTACACATGAATTTAAAACTTTTCTTTATTCTTTGATCACATATTTTTCATCGATACAATTTTTTTTCCGAAAATGAGACTCAAACAAGAGCATGATATCACAAGATACTCTATCATTAGACAGTTTAAAATATAATCAAATTTTCTATCCAATTATTTCCCTCCAACTCATATTCTACTGCTGCTTCTGGACAGTCCTTCATGCATATATAGCATAAAAGTTAGTTGACCTTGTAACCACGTGCACAAATGTTGACTGACTAACAAGTTTTTAACTGACCATATTAAGACTCTCTTTGGTGGAGATCAAAATAAAGATTTTAATTTAAATCAAATTCAAAAAATAATTTTAATATTATATTTTATGATATTCACAATTTTTCAATGACACATATTATCAACTTTTATTAAAATCTATTAAAAATTAAATTTTTATTTCCGCCAAAACAAAGATAAGTATACGAAATTAAATTTCATATACTTAAAGTAATAGTAAAATGTAAATTCTCGATTTCACTCTAGAACTTGAAAATTGAATGAATCACATAATTATGCATTTTATATTATAAAAACTGAATAGCCAAAAAAAAAGAGAAACAAAATAATAAAAAAAAAAAGTCTCATTAGTAGAATAGTGCTCCGCCAGAATTCCAAGTGTTAATTATGTTAAAATTATATTTTTCAATAAACATCTCCATGAATTTTCAATAATAAAAAGTTTCTATCCAAGTCTAATAAACTATCTATATTTATTCTTTATTTTGCTTGTTCCAATAAGTAAATATAACTCAACCTTTTTTTAAAAATAATTTTTAACACTTGCTTCTCTCCCAATAAGAGCTTAGGGAGTAGTGAAATAATTAATGATGCCATTAAAAAATATAATGTAGAGAATGTGTTTGATTCTTTACATTTAAAGAATTTGATTCTTTACATTTAAAGAATCAAGTCTACTCTATACTTTAATTTTTAAAGTAGGAGAGTTATTAGACCTTTTGAAATGAAGATGCACTTTTATAATAAAGAGAATGAAACTAGTAAAGAATGTATTTTAATGCTGTTATTTAATCAATATCAAAAACCAAAAGTTTGCAATGATATGTTATTTGGATGACACCCACACCGCACGAGCTTCATGCAATAAAAGCGTAAAACATAATCAAATTATGATTATTATTTTCTTCACAAGGATAGAGAGTGTATAGTTAAATTTTTATAGCAATTTAAGTAACTTTTTATTTCGATCAAGCGTTTTCTCTTTTATTTTGAAGATAACATAGAGCTTAATGTAATATCTCACTCCATACTTGGACAAGTTAGTAAGTACGAAATTAATTAGGATACTAATTAAGTGTACAATTTCTTCTAAAAATGTTGATTGATCCCTAAGATCTTATGTGTTACGTCCTTAACTCAGTGCCTAAATTGCCTAATTCCTTTTTTGATTTGTTAGTCAACAGCCATTTCTCTGGTTTCTCTCCGTTATTCCGTTCGCACCTATAATTCCTCACAATTCATGTCCATTTCAGTTTCAAGCCTTAGGGCAATCCCCTATGCACAATGTGCGGAGTTCCTTGTTTTTCATTTACTTTTTACTTAGTAATAAGTAAATGTTTTTATGCTTAGCCAAGCATGCAACTAACGGGGATTCCTTGTCCTCATGCTACGTCATAAATTATATAAAATTAGTGACACTAAAGCTCAAGAATATGATGATAATTAGTACGAAGAAGTACATTTGTATTAAATCTCTTTAATACGATGAGCTATTGGCATTAAGGTGTGGCCAAAGTTTGGTAGACAACAGAAAAGAAAGGGTTTTGTAAACAAAAACTGTTGTAGCAATTGTGGGGGGACGAGGACACAGCAAAAATAGTTGTAAAAATCCACTAAGTGCATGTTTGAGTATGTTTTACACTTTTCTTATCTTATTGGTAATAAGTAAGACACCTTTTAAAGCAGTAATATACTAAATATAATTAAAAATAAAAAGTGACAGTATATTTTTCTTTGAGACATGCTAGAGGTGACAAAGCCATAATTCAGACATTTTAAAGTTAATTTCTTCTACTTAAAAGTGACATAGTATGTTCACATGCTTGCACATGTATATTGATTTGACATTGATGAGGTGTGTGGTAGAATTAATTTTAATGGTTAATAAAGTCCCAAAAAATCCAAATAAGGGAGTTCGCACCATAATTTTTTGTCACAAGTTTGTTCAATGAGCCACTTTATATTTTTAGAATTTAAACTTCTAAGTGATTATATTTTTATTTCGGTGTTATTTTATGGTGGTGTATGATAATTTTCTGTTTTGAGAATTGAGACGATCAAATTTCACCAACTTTCGTAATGATCATGATCAATGGCTGTAAAAGAGATGGAAAAAGTTTTGAGTGTTATAAATTAGAGAGAGGAGAGTAAAAAATAAAGATAGTCAATATACTTTGTACATTTTATTATGAATCAAAATTCTATATTTATAGGTAAGAATTAATATTTCAGGTGTACAACAACAACAACAATAATTAGGATTGTAGGGAGACAATGATCATTTAATAATTAATATTTAGTTTACAACACCCACCATTAAATAACTAATTACACAATACACGTCTCTTTAAAAAATTTATTTGATAAAAAATCAATGGAAAAAATATCAAATGAAGAAAACAAAACATTTACTTTTGGAGTATTATAGACAAATTTTGTTGCCTCAGAAACCCTTATAGGAAAATATAATGGGATAAATCAACAAGAAAATCTAATGAGATAAAACTGATAAAAAAAGAAAAGAATAAAATTACTTCTTTAGATGTTAATCATCAAAGATTTTTGAGTTGACACATTCCTATTTCATGTAGCAATTTCTTGAATGTAGGCATCTCGACAATACATTTGTAAATAAGTCAACCACATTATCATTTGATCCAAAGGTTCACTAGCATTAATAGACTCACCTTTGATTGTATAATTTGAAAACTATGCCTCACAGTTTAACATATGAACAAGTAACCTCACAAATTTCAGGTTATGAATATATAATAATACTGTACTATCATCTAATCGATGTATTTATTATATACAATTTAATATCTAGATGGTCAAAATGAAGGGTGGTGGAACTTCATATATCACCCTATTTAATTTGTAGAAAATACAGAGAATTATGTTCTAATTTTAGCTAGTGACGATCTACTGACTTATACGGTTTGAGAAAAAGCAACATATGAAGATTAGCTATATTGAAAAGTCTTCTTGTCTTTCAATAGATATTATCAATAATTATTCGCTTCACTTCATTATTGAACAAAGATGGTCTAACCGATCAAGCAAAATAATGAGATATTGAGGACGATAACTTGATACTACGAAGTATATGTTTCAATTGTATAAAAGGAACTAAATAACATAAAATTGACTCTTCTAGAGCCTTATATCATATTCATAGAATTCATATTACATTGGCAATAATTATCATTCTATCACTTTTCCTTCACGAAATCATGATCATTTAAGTTATAAATAAGTATTTAAACGTACTATAGGTAACCATAATATGTGAGAAGATACATATTTTTATTATCAGCTCTAAATAATTTTTTTTCTTTTTTATCAATGTAACACAAATGGACAATGAAAAATTTAATAACACTTAATATAATGTTTTCAAGTAGTACGAGTGCCAAATTTGAAATAACACATAATGGTTAAATTAAAAGCGTGTAAATGGTTAAGCCGTATGATCGAAACAACCATCTAATGTACAATGCATTCTTCTATTTAAACTTAATAGATCATAAATATAGTGCTATTGGATGACATATTAGAAACAATTTCAAGCTATGACTTGAAATCCATTAACAAGAATTAAGAAAAATAATTTAGTTTTTCCATTCCAACTGTTTTCGCTATTGGGAAAAAAAAATTGAACCACATATATATTTAGACCTCAATTTTACCCTAGATAGAAATTCACATCAAGAAGAATATTTCTTTCTATCATCTCACATAATTTTAAATAAGATTATAACTAATTAAGCATACATGTTAGATTAGTTCATATGCAAGAAAATCGCAAAAACATTCCCAACATGCAAACACGTAATTTTCTTCTTTTCTGATTAGAGTACTGGTTACAAAATATACCAATTATTATATTTAATTTTTTCTTTTAGAATTCAGTGGAGCAATAAATTAAAAATCAATCTCGACTAGAAATCAAAACTCGACAACATTTCCATCATATATAATAATCCATACATTTGATAATTATACTATTCAGTATCATCATCAAAAATTAAAAGTCAAGAATCACACTCCACACGACATTCGGCAAAAATAATTTTTTAAAGAATATAAGTTAAGATCATTTTTAAGAGCAATATGACTTTCCAAAAATCAAAACTCGACAACATTTCCATCATATATAATAATCCATACATTTGATAATTATACTATTCAGTATCATCATCAAAAATTAAAAGTCAAGAATCACACTCCACACGACATTCGGCAAAAATAATTTTTTAAAGAATATAAGTTAAGATCATTTTTAAGAGCAATATGACTTTCCAAAGAGCAATATGACGACATTAAACAGTACCAGTTACTGAAATTGCACTTAAAATTAACAATAGTTTTCATGATACATATTTACGTGTTTATACATGTAGGGATGATTTCCAGCAAACTCCAAGTACAAAATCGGGCTCAGTTTACCAATTTCATCGACACCACCAAGGTTGAGACAACTCCAAAACCACCACCAGGACCGCCCCACTTCCGGTTGCTATAGGTTGGGGGGATGAAATCCAATGATATGCCCACTAAGGATTAACCACAAAGGTCACAGTGAAGTGATGCAAGAAGCCCAGAAGAAAGTCTCACAAAGAGAGAAAATGGGCACACACATATGGAGGCCGAGAGAGAGACGGAAATTATAAGCCAAGTAAATGTCCAAAATAGGTAAGTTAGGTTAGGGTTAAGTTGTGGACCAAACAAAGCTCGACTCAATATTAATGGGCCTCAAATTAATAATATAGCCTTCCAAGGAAATGGGGCTAACCGTGAGCAACACTATTTACAATAGGTTGCTTCGAACGGTCCATACGAATGTGGATTGTGTTGTCTCGATAATTGTATCAATGTACTAGTCAATCATATGGCCAAGGCCGATTGATACTAAAACTGAGGTTACATCATAGCCCGAGGAGGTCGTTTGACAACAAATTGTCTAACAACCTCCACCTTGGTGTCAAAGGACCTGCAAAAGAAAATTGTCTCCCATTAGTGACACCTCTAATAGAAAATCAATAAAATTGGAAATCATTTACCTGTACCAATGTTTAGAAGTTCCTTGCAACTTCTAAACTTTGCCAGTGCCAGTACCTTCGTCCCCATATCAAATGGGTTGTAGTGGGTGTGGACTTTCTCAAGTCTTACCACCTCTTGAGATACTATATCTCTAATGAAGTGGAGTCTAACATCAATGTGTTTAGTGCGCTCGTGAAAAAAGGGTTCTTGCATAAATGTATAGATGACTCACTATCAGAATACACTACCGCATAATCATTCAAGACACATAGTTCATGAAGTGGACCTCTAAGCCATAGAACTTCTTTAATAGTTTCAGTGGTAGCAATATATTCTGATTCTGTAGTGGATAGTGCAACAATATGTTGTAACTGTGATTTCCAACTAACATATGAATTAGATAATGTAAACACGTAAGATGAAGTAGATTTCCTACCATTCCTATCTCTCGTGTAGTCTGCATCTACAAAACCCTTTAATTTTATGTCTTTTTTATTAGACTAAACTTTAAACCTACGTTACTTGTACCCTTCAAGTACTTTAACAGCCACTTTAGCGCTTCCCAATGTTCAGGGCCCGGATTAGCCATATATCTACTGAAAGTACTAACAGCAAAATCTAAATCAGGTCTAGTGCAAACCATCAAATACATTATGAAACCAATCACATTAGAGTAAGTCACTCTACTCATGTATTCAACTTCACGCTCATTGCAAGGAGATTGTTCTTTCGATAAAATAAAATGATTAGCAAGAGGCAACGTGACACATTTGCAATCACTCATATTGAATTTCTTCAATACTTTGGATATGTATGAAGACTGATGCAAAAAACAAAAAAGAATTTGACCTATCTCATTTGATTTCAATACCTAAGATTCTCTTAGCCTTACCTACGTCTTTCATGTCAAATTCACCACTTAATTTTGCTTTTACGTTATTTATCCACTTAGACGATGATCCAATCAAAAGCATGTCGTCCACATAGAGCAACAAAAACAGATAATTATCATCGGTCTTATTGTGTTGAAAATACAAGCAGTGATCAAATTTACTTCTTTGGAACCCTATAGTGAGTACAAAGGAATCAAACCTCTTGTACCACTGTCTAGGAGATTGTTTTAACTCATATAAGGATCTTCTCAAAAAACACACATAATCAGGTTTTGACTTATCCTTAAAACCTTTTGATTGATTCATGAAAATTTGTTCATCAAGCTCACCATGTAAGAAAGCAGTTTTTATGTCAAGTTATTCAAGTTCCCAGTCAAAATGTTCAACTAATGCGAGCATGACCCTAATAACTGATGAGAAAATTTCATTATAATCAACGCCCTCCTTCTGTGTGTAGCCTTTAGCCACTAACATAGCTTTAAACCTTAGGGGTTCCGAGCTGCTAGTTCCTTCCTTAACCTTAAAACTCATTTGCAATCAACAATTGATTTGTTCTTAGGCTTAGGTACTAGCTCCCAAGTATGAGAACTCATCTCTTCTTTCATTGCCTTAAGCCATTCATTAGATTGATCACTGCCTATTGCTTCTTCAAAGGTCTTTTGACTCTTTATCAGCTAGTTCTTCATAACTAGCCTGGGTGAAAGCTAATTCAGATTCAAAACCGAACCTTCTTGGTTCTCTCGTCTGTCTCCTCTCTCTATCCCTAACTAAGTTATAGTTAGCTAAATGATTTTCTTCCTCATAATGCTCTTCTACACTATTTCGTTACTATTCTCCACCTTGGGTTCCTGAGTTTGAGTATCCACCTCATTTGAAACAGTAGGGGCAGGTGGACTGAGTTTTCCTAACTCCACCTTAAACTGGTCTCTTTCTTCACCTGATTCTACTTCACTCTCAGGTTCAATTTCCCCTTTAATACACGGCATCTCATTTTTGTTAAATATGACATCTCTACTTATGATGATTTTAACCCCTTTTTGGCTTCTATCCCATAACCTGTAACCCTTAACACCTTCGGGGTCTCCTAGGAAGACACACTTCCTAGCTTTAGGTTCCAGCTTACCCTCACTTTGATGAGAAAAAGCTGTACAGTCAAAAGTTCTAAGTATTGAGTAATCACTCAGTTTACCCGACCATCTCTCATGCGGAGTGTCACCATTCAATGCAGCAGAAGGAGTCAGATTAATCAAATAGCAAGCGGTCATAACAGTCTCATACCAAAATAACTTGGGAACACCAGAACTAATCATCATGCAACGTACTTTATCAAGTATAGTCCTATTCATCCTTTCTGCTACCCCATTTTGTTGAGGGGTGTAGGGAACGGTCTTATGTCTAGTTATGTCGCTTTCTTTACACATACTATCAAATTCTTTATTGCAAAATTCTAGGCCGTTATCTGTCCTTAAAATTTTGATTTTCTTGCCAGTTTGGTTTTCCACTTGTCTTTTCCAATTATTAAAACTATTAAAAGTCTCAGATTTATCCTTCAAAAGATAGATCCACACTTTCCTAGTGTAGTCATCAATAATAGATAGGAAATACCTATTTCCACCCGATGTGGGATTACTAGTAGGACCTCATAGATCAGAGTGCACATATTCGAGCATGCCTTTAGCTTTATTAACACTCGTGGAGAAAGAAGTTTTATGATGCTTACCAAGCACACAATGATCACAAAATGGCAAATCTGACACATAGTCATTATCAAAAGCACCCTTTTCATTAAGTAGCTTAAGTCCCTCGATCCCTACGTGAGCAAGTCTATTATGTCATGTGTGTGTGTGATCAATCTTGGCAGAGGAGATAGAGTAATTCACACCTCTAATTACTTCCCTAGTAGTAATATATATATCATTTTTCTTAATTCCCTTAATGGAAACTAAAGCACCCTTGATCATTTTTAGCATACCATTTTCAATTTTACCAGTAAAATCATCCTTCTCAAGTCTCCCTACTGAAATCAGATTCTTAGACAACTCAAGAATATATCTAACATCTTTTAACGTATACACAAAGTCTGTATCAAATTTTACGTTTATATCACCAATTCCAGCAATGGTATAGGCAAAGTTATCGGACAGTACAACATGCCCAACATTAGATTCATGTAACTTATAAAACCAATTCTTTTCAGACGTAACATAAAAAGATGCACTAGAATCAAGTATCCACCCATGCATGCGGGAATTAGCAGTTATATTTAATTCAGCAGTGTATGCAACTGGACTTGTAATCATATAGACCTCACCACCATTTATATCGGAAGTAGATGCTAACACATTTACCTCATCTCTCTCCTTAACCTTTAACCTACCCTTCTCCTTATGACAATCTTTTATAAAATGCCCTGTATTTCCACAACCATAGCATTTTCTCGCCTTAGTCCTAGATTTTGGTCTAGACCTGCCTTTGCTCTTCTTTTTCCATCCATTACCACTTGACTCCCCACTGGTTTGATATTCCTCATGACTATTTTGCCTAAATTGAGTTCTACCCCGCATTATATGTACCTCACCGTTCCTCTTATCATGTTTTTCAGCCCTAATTTTCATTTCTTTACTTCTAAGAGAATCTATGACAATTTCAGGTGTTAACGTGTCTCTACCATACTTAATGGCGTTCTTAACTTCCTTATAGGAATCAGGAATTGCATTGACCAAAATTATAGCCTTATAAGTTTCGGACACAGTCTCATCACAATTAACTATATCTTGCACCAATTTGTTAAACACGTCTACATTGTCATCAAGATCCTTTGAAGAATCTATTTTGAAACTGAAAAAACGTTCAAGCAGGTAAAGTTTATTCGGTGTAGACTTAAGCAAATACAAGTCTTCTAATTTCTTCCAAAGTTCTTTAGTGGTTTTCAGTTTACCTACCTTTCTTAAAACGGCGTCAGGCAAATGTAAAATAATTAAGGTATAAGCAAGCTAATCGGCTTCTTCTCTTTGTTCTTGTGAAAAATCAGTTGAAAAATTGCCTTCAATAGCTTTTGAAACCTTTTGTTGGACTAAAATACCCTTCATTTTTTGTTGCCAAATAGCAAAGTCACCCTTTTCATTAAAAATTCCCAAATTAAAACTGTGAGTTGTCATCTTTACACAACAGTCAAAAAATGCACAAACCACAATCAAATCACACAAAGTAGTCCTAGGGTTATAGACAGTATACACCGTTCTAGATTCCCAGGGTTTTGTAAGACTCGCGATCTTAGATCAAGAGAATATTCGAACGGGTAAGGTCATGGTATTTCTAACGGAATAAGTAAGTAGCGAAAATAACAATGCAACAAAAATTACGTCTAGCAGATAACTAGTCCCACAGTAATTAGATCACTAAAAATTACAAAACTGATTTTAACCAAAAACAAATACTCAATCAAAAGATCAATCAACAGCACGTAACCCTAATTCTAGCACAAGCAATGGTTGCGAAGCAATGACAACCCCCAACCTATTGTCACCCCACACGGTGACGCGCTAATACTAAAAAATTAACGGGTTAAGCCAATTTACCAGAGCGGACGTGTCTGAGTCCGTATAATCGAGAGAGATGCGAATCTACTGCTTTAGGGGCGCAATCTTGGCCTAAAGTAATTCAGTAGATATATGCAGTTTCAACCGTCGATCCACTGGGGGTAAAATTGTCCAACTTTTTCTGTGTAACCTGAAACAGAAAATAAACAGTGTCAGTGCGTTCATTGGATTAAAATGAGCAAACTGCCCGAAGGAAGTTCGTCCGCAATCGCCACCACGCGCCACACACGAAAGGGCGCCTCAGCCTGCTGGTTCCGGATATGGGATCGGTTTCGTCGGAAAGTCACTGGTTTGGCCGGAAAATAGGATTGCAGGTTCGGCTTCTTATGAAAAATCGCGACTCCACCGCCGATTTTGGTGATTTTCTGGCCGGAGAAGGTTACTCCGGATCTGATACCAGATGTAGGGATGATTTCCAGCAAACTCCAAGTACAAAACTGGGCTCAGTTTACCAATTTCATCGATATCACCAAGGTTGAGACAACTCCAAAACCACCACCAAGACCGCCTCACTTCCGGTTGCTATAGGTTGGGGGGATGAAGTCCAATGATATGCCCACTAAGGATTAACCACAAAGGTCACAGTGAAGTGATGCAAGAAGCCAAGAAGAAAGTCTTACAAAGAGAGAAAATGGGCACACGCATATGGAGGCCGAGAGAGAGACGGAAATTATAAGCCAAGTAAATGTCCAAAATAGGTAAGTTAGGTTAGGGTTAAGTTGTGGACCAAACAAGGCTCGACTCAATATTAATGGGTCTCAAATTAATAATATAGCCTTCCAAGGAAATGGGGCTAACTGTGAGCAACACTATTTACAATAGGTTGTTTCGAACGGTCCATACGAATGTGTATTGTGTTTTCTCGATAATTGTGTCGATATATTAGTCAATCATATGGCCAAGGCCGATTGATACTAAAATCGAGGTTACATCATAGTCCGGGAAAGTCGTTTGACAACAAATTGCCTAGCAACACATATAATTCAAGAATATATATACGCTTAGATCATGTCTATTTATAAATAATAATATAATATTCTTTTAAAATATTAGTGTGTGTGTGTTTTGCTTATTCAGCTGACATAATATAATATCAAGAATAGCTAAGGATATTGTTCTTGAATATTATATATTTAGGTCGTATTTTTTCAGAAACTTTAGCACTATACTCGTTAAAAATATTGATACATGATAGGATATTTTAGTTATGCTTCTTCATGAGCATTAACATAACAATATTTTGAAATATTGATTCTAAATTGGTATTTTTCAAGATTGAAAATACAATATTTATCTAGAATATTTTACGAACTAACAAAATTCATTCAGACAATCTAATAAATTAATATCAATATTGTACTTTCATTCTATGACAAGTATCTTGGTTTATAAATTCTCAAATAACATCTCTTCATGAGATAATCATGATATTTTTCGAGATTTGTGCTACTTAAAGAGTACAACATATATTTATCGAGAATTGAAACTTATAAAGTTATGCTTTTCAAGAGCAGTAATACATTATTTTTTGAACAAAAATTAATTTATATATAATCTTTTTTCATGATGAAAATATTCCCCTATAATATTGATTTGTGTTAAATTGTTTTTTTTTAGAAGCAATAAAATAGTAAAATTTCGAGATATCGTGTAATGTTTAGTTTTGTGCTCCTTCCAGCGTAACAAAAATTAAATTCTTCTAAAAAAAATGATAATTAAAAATAACTCAATATTCTTTAACAATATTGATTTTAAATTTATATTCTTTCAAGAGTAATAAAGTGTGTTTTTCAATAATGTTGCTGTATGAAATTATGCTTTTTCAACAACGATGTAATATTCAAGGCGATAAAATATTTGAATATTAATGAATGAAGTTTACTTCCAAAATATCAATGCAATATTAACTTGTAAAAAGTTGTGATTTCTCATAAGTAAAAAAGGAGTATAATTCAATAATATTGATATTTAATAATTTATGCTTCTTCACGAGCAATAGTTAAAACAAAGGATTTAATAGATCCAAAGAAAACTTTAGCGTTCCAATTTACATTCAATCTTACAAAATTATAATAAGATATTTGTAAAAATAAATTTAATTGAGTTTTTAGATTCCACAAGTACATAAAACTTTAATGAATTCACAAATCTTGAATGGAGTTCATATTTGTCATATCTAGAAAATTTCAAGTATGTAACTCACAAATCTTGAATGAGAGTATGCTGATATGTTATACACTATTAAAAAAAAGAACAATAATGCTGATAATAAATTATAAATTAGAGAGAAAAGAAAAGAAAATAGAGAAAGTCAATAGACTAATGTATATTTTTTTTGAAAAACAAACCTTAAATTTATAGCCAAGAATTAAAGTTGCAGGGAATATTCATTATAATTAGGACTATTAGAGATACAATCGTCATCCACTAATTGATGGTTTGTCTACTACATTGACTCATTTTTCGTCAACACGGAGATTGTTGAATTTTATCCCAAAAAATGCCAAATAAAAGGACTTCCCATTGTAAATATAACGAATATAAGGGCGATGGTAATATTACTTTATTCGCAATTGTGCGTGATTTTATTGCTAAAGGGGAAGATGTCATAAAATTGATAAGACAAAGGAAAATATTTTAAGTTTCCTTTTAACCCGTTCTTGTGAACGTTGGGTCTTGAAGGAAAGTTAAACAATCCATGCAGCAAATTAATATATGTCATAAATTGTTGTTTTCTATGTTGTCTTGTGTCTGTGATAGAGGTAAAAAAACAACTCTGGAAAAAAACCATATTTGAGGGGATTTGAGTGAGCCAAAATGGTCATCACATGAAATGAGAAAGTATGTAGCTCGCAAGTGAGATATCTAAAATCATTTCCAATGCATTCTTTCTATTGTCATTTAAAGGACATGGAAGTTAAACGATTTTTCAATTTAAGTGGCATTGATATCTAATAAATAGATCCTCAAGCACAAAATTGATTTTTAACGGATTCTATCTAAAAATTCGATGATGCTACGAGGTGCCTTTTATATTCTTAAAATAAAATAAAATAAAACAAAACAATAGCTAATGATATACATGAATGATTATACTACTTGTACATAAAAATAGTATATAAAGGATGACATAAAATGATGTGGATGAAAAAAATTGGATAAAAAAGTTGACTGTATTTTAAATTGATAAATGATAGAGTAATATGTGGCATTATATAACTCATTATGTAAAACTTGATATACATGTAGCAATGTTCATATAAGAAATATAAATCTTGTGGAGTCACTTCATCTAAGAAGTCTGTCTTACGAAGCTTCTAAATTGGGTGAGTTAGTCGAGTCTCGTTCGGGCTACTGAAATGAACCAAACGCTGCTGACTTCAAAGGCCTATTCATTTATGCCCAAGAAAATAATTCTATGACCATATTGTAAAAATGAAATTTCATGCTGTTCTATCCAATGGATTCCAAATGTAATATGTATACACTATTGTGTTTAAAATAAATCATTGATCCTAATTATTTTGCGATAATTCAGAATAAAGTTCATGGATTATTATGTTAGAATGTTCATATAATAAGTTATCTATTCCGCCTATAAACTATTTTGAATAATGTTACTTGTACATGAGGAGTTACAGAAAGTTTTACACGTAAATGAGATGTCTAGAAGAGAGTGGAGAAGTTCTCTCTCTCTCTATGGGTTGTTTTTTTTTTTTTTTTTGACCTAATTATATATTATCATATCATGTATACGTATATCAATATATAAGTGGTGATATGTATGTAGCACAACCGAACTATTTTAGGTACATAATATACCTGTCAAGCATTATTTCAAGTGGGTCACGAATGATATATATTTAGATGTCAAAGGAGTAAATGTTGATCATCTTGACACTTATTATCAACCTTTTTAAGTGACATTAATTGATTTGTCATCTTAATTGCCATTGCTACGGTCTAGGTTCCTAATGTTGCTTAGCTTATTTTAAGCACCGATAACATGATACATCATTTAATTGGTGAAAAGTTAATAATTCACTAATTAAATTATGTGTCATGTCACTAGTACTTAACATAAGCTAAGCACTTGTATTTAGGAAATCATTCGTATATATATATTAAGCCATTAGTCTCAGTTTAATTTTGAGTATTCATTAACTCATATAAACAATTTACTCATTAACAAAACATACAATTTATGTAAATTAAGCTGTGCACATAATTTTTCATATCATTAGGTGATCAAAAGATGAACTCCTCCACCAACAAAATATATGAACAAGGCAGAGGAGTTCGGACATACAAAGATTGTTAATAATTGTTAGTAGAAATATTTCTTCCGTCCATTGAGACTGAAACAAATTCATCATTTCTAAAGCTGCATTTCTCCATTGCAACGCATTGAATCTTTGTGGACTAAGAAGGAACTCTTTGGCTCTGTGAATCAAATCAGTGCCTTCCCTTTGCACCTGCAGACTCTTCGGAGATTTTAACAAACTGATGTAGGTTTCCAAGTCATGAACACAACAAGGATTGTGCATCTTAAAGAAATCGAGAAGCAATTCTACGCCGACATGGGCGTAACAAGAGCAGCTCGAAGGAAACTCATATCTCCCTTTGAGAACCCTAAAATTTTCATTGAAAAAAACCCCAGGTAATTTTGTGATGGGGTCATTCACATTTACTATTCTAAGAACTTTTACACCTAATTCTTCACACCTTTCTTTGAAGCCAGAGTTTCCAACTCTTGGACCTGCAAAGGAAAATACTGTTACTGGTACGTCTTTATTACCTGAAACATCCTTGTTCAATCCGAGTTCTGAAATATCATATGCTAGAAGAAGTGCAAGAGAGCTTCCCATGCTGTGTCCAGCAAGTGTTATGCTCATTTCTTCGCCTTTAAACTTGTTGAGAATCCTCGAAATCTCCGATAGGAGTTGTTCACGACAACTTTGTATCCCGAATTTGGAAGCACTTTCATTGGAAGTATATAAGCTTAGAAAACCAGTTTCCACCATTACTTCAGGCCGATCATTGTTGGGATCGAGTCGAGCCGGTTTCAACGAACTCATTAGGTTCGCAGCCCATTCGGAGTTCGTAACTGTTCCTCGGAATGTGATTAATATATCTCTTCTTCCAAGTCTACGAACCTCTTCATCTTTTGACATAGCAACATATCCAACCCATCTGCCACAGCATGAGCCATTTTGGATTGGAATATTGATGTCAGGTGTTGCATATATGTACTTGGTGACTTCATAACCTGAGTCACCCAATCCTACTCCCTTGAGCATGTTTTTCTTTCCATATTTGCAGTTCAAGTATCTTTTCGACTCCGGGTCGAGATCGAACGCCTTGTAGCAAGCTGTGACGAATTCTCCATACCGAATGATCTCCTGTCGAAGAAGAGAATCCAAGGGTTCAACTAGGTTTTCCCAATTGTTCAATCCCTGAATCTCTCTCCAAACACGAGCCAATCTTGACTCCATGGCTTTAGTGATTCTGGTGGGTACAACAAGTTCAGCAGGTTGCTTATATGAACTGAAATTATTCGATGATTTCACAAATGACACTTGTGTTAAAGAGGAACATGGTCGTGTCACAGGGTCTGCTGTAAATGTAGCACAAGAAATGCTAGAAATTGGCACGTAAAGCATTGAGGAAGCCATGTATTATATTCTCGATTCCCAAGAAAAAAAATACTCTTTTTGATGGGAGGGGATTCTCAAAACCCGGAAAAGGAAACGAGAGATCGAGAGAGAGGTGTCAAGATAAAATTGCTGAGGGAACAAGAGACGTTTATAACAGAGGGGAGAGGCTTTTGTGACGTTGGACTTACGAAAAATGGTCGTATGATACATAGGTGGGACGTGGGCCATGGGGTACGATGTCGGAAGTGTAAAAGAACAAGATTAAAGACTACAGAGAGAGTCAGCATGTTTTGCAAGGCTTTTGACTATAATTTTAAAACTCAAAAATTGTGAAAATAAGTGGTCGGTTAGGGATCCGTTAATATTTAAAGTGGTCAGAGTTGCGGCTATCTTAACAGAAAAATTATTAATTAGCCTTATAATATGTACAAGTCAAATTAGAATACCGTCCTCATGTGGGTGAAATTTATGGGGGTTTATTTAAATGGAACTTTTAAAATTTTTTGGAGACTTAAAAAGTTTAGAGGTATTCAATTAAGATTTTAAAAAACTCTCTAGAAGTTTATGTGTATTTAATAGAGACTTTTAGGGGGTGTATTCTATTGAAACTTTTGAAAACTTTAATAGATTTTTTTTAAGTGATGACTTTCGAGATTTCGTGGATTTTTTATAGATTTGTATGAAGTTAGTGAAAATCTTTCGTAAACTTCTATGAACTTTCATTCTAAAACTTTTATGAACTTTTGTAGAATTCAAAAGATTTTTGTAAATTTTCATTTGAAATAGAATTCACATAACAGTACATTAGTATGAAATGCTCACATACGAGGTGTTGGTTCCCAAAACTCTCTTTTTCCTTTCCCTTCTTCTTCCCATATAATAAAAAAATAAATTAAAAGAATAAAAATTTAAGACCTTAATTAAATAAATAATAATCAATATTATAGATATATATGATAAGCAATAAATTTAATATTCAATATTATTAATATAATACTTTTAAAAATAAATAAAAATCAATATATTTAAATTTAATTATAAATTTTTTATATAAAATTTTATAATTTAATAGAAAATAGATGTTTTTCAAACAAAATGAATGAAAAAAGAAAAAAAAAGTTACAAGAATCCAATTTAATTTTTTTTATAGAAAAGAAAGATAAATAAAAAGAGAGAGAAAGATAAATGGAAATAAATATATCAATAGAAAAAAAAAATTAATTATACCTTTAGTGTTTGTAGAATGAAAAAGGCAAGGAAGATTGAAATTTTTTTTTTTTTTAAAGTCTTCCAAAATCTCGTGATTAATGAGAAACAATTTTTTTTGAGATTTTATATGAGTACTTTCCGCTTAAAAATTAGTACTCCGGAGACTTTCATAAAAGTCTCTAGAAGTCATTTAAATTTGAATATACAAGACTTATAGAGACAACTAAAAAATCTTAATTGAATACACTGTAATCTTTAAAGACTTTTTAAAAGTCTTAATTGAATACACTATGACTTTTAGAGACTTCTTAAAAATCTATAAAAGTTTCAATTGAATACATCAATATTTTTAGAGAGTTTCAAAAAGTTTACATTGAATACCTTTAAACATTTTAAATCCCAAAAAGTCATTAAGGAGGGTGTGTTCAATTAGAATTTTTTAAGACTTCTATAAACTTTTTAAAGTGGGTGACTTTTGGAGATTTTGTAAACTTTTAAGTGATTTCTATGGATTTAATGAGAATTAGTAAAAGTTTTCCATAGATTTCTGTAGGCTTTCACAAGAGACTTTTAAAAACTTTTATTTAAAAAAAAAAAAATATATGTAATATTATAACACAACTTCTTATATATCCAAATCATCCACAACTAATATAATTAAAAATGCAAAGCAATAAATCACATATTTCATTTCAACTTTTTTCCAAAAAATAAAAAAATAATAATAATAAATAAATTCAAGTTACATCAAGTAGATTAACATATAATCAAAATACCAAAAAAATTCAAGTTACGCCTTGTTAATAATGATCAAACCGAAATTCATTGGGGGGGGAGAGAGAGGGGGAGAGAGAGATATATATACCTTGTTAATAATGAAAAACTCATAGCAAAGATTCAAAGCAAACTCAGAGAGGGAAAGATTTTACCTGATTTGGACGAGATGGAGAAAATCTAGAATGAAAAAGAAGAGGCCGGCTTGAAAAATCTCTCGATGAGAGATTTGTTTTGAGATTTCTTATTTGTATTTTCTACTAAAAAGTCTCTAGAAGTCTAGCAAGTTATAAATTTCCTAAAAGTCATTCTCAATTCAATATCCCATAACTTGTAGAGATTTTTAAAAAGTTCCAATTGAATATCCCGTGATATTTAAAGACTTTTTAAAAGTCTCTAAAGAGGGTGTAATGCATCGATAATTTGGTATTTAGTTAGACCATCTATATTCCATTCATATATGGAACTACTTGAGTAAAATGCCTGAATATATTGATCATTTTCTTCATACCCTATGTTAACGGGGGAAGGTCTTGTGCAGTGTTTTTTTAAGTTTGGTATTCCTGTAAGGAATTCTAGTTGTTATTGTTGTTGTTTGAATCTGCATTGACTCAGAATCGCTGGGAATAAATTCGTTCTCAAATTTTTCTACAATGATTGAGATTTCAGATCCATCAGAATGTTCCGAGTTAGAATTTTTCGAGCTATATTTAGTTAGAGCATTATCTTCCTTGGTGCCTTTACCTTTTCCTTTAAGGTCAAGTGATTTTAATCGATTGATCAATGCCTCAATTAAATCATCTTCTGGGGCTTTCATTTTTATTTCTAAATGTTCTATAGTGGGTTTGAAAGCAGGTTTTTCAATTTTTAAATCTCCAGGTGAAGTGGGACAATCGACCTTTTCTTTTTCTTTAATTCTGTCTAATTTTTTAGTCAGGCATTCAAGACACAGGGTGGTATAATTATTTTGTGTTTTTAATGGATTTAAGTCTTATAGTTTTAACTACATGTTCAGTTTTAAATAGTTTAGAAAACCCATTTGTTTTGAAAGTTGCTTCACCTCTCCTAATACTCATAGGAGTTGTAGGAGGTATACATTTATCTCCTTCCTCCCAAGGTTTCGGTGTATGTTCAATGGCTCCTCTTAAGGGTCGTATTAAATCGAACCACTATACAAATGGTCTGACAATTGAGTTCTTCCCTAAAAAGAATAAATTGTTCTTGAATAATTTTCTTTTCATTGGAAGAATGATTTTTAATAAACCATTCTCTAAATGTTCGATTCTTTTCTTTCAAAAATTCTCTTCTAATTTCTTCTCTATTATTAATTCCGAGCCCATTAAGAGTTTGAATGGTATTAATGGAGAAGTTCATTTCTCAAGAGGTTGGAGAAACGATTCGTACCCCCAACAAATTCAGTTGAAGTATCTGTTAAAGATACCGGTAAAAAAAAATTTTAAAATTAATTATTAATTTTGATTTAGATTAAAATTAAAAATTCAATCGATACCATAACCCCGGTTCCGCCAGTTGGTTGAAATAAACTGGTATCAATTAAACCAAGTAAACTATCATTAAATTTTAAATGCCTGCAATCTCTTAAGGCCACAAGTAAACATGAGTTTAATCCTTCCTTAGTAAGTCGTTTAAGAGCTACTAGTGCTAACCCTTTATATTTTTCTCTCCATCTTAAGATTCCTGTATCTAATAATCTAATAGTTTCAAACCCTTGTTTAATAGGGATAGTTTGTTCAACAACCTTGATTGTCTTCCTTGACTCAAAAGTCAAAAATTCCTATATTATAGATCTCTTCAATTTTTTCACTAGGTAAATTCCAGATGAGGTACCAATATTCCAACCAAATGTCCTTTTTAGTATTTGATTTGGCCTTATGTAAAATTATGCAAATCTCAAATAGGGTTGACTATCAATAATTCTCACTAGGAATAGTATTATTCTTTTCAAACAATGTACATTTCATTGACGGTTAATGCTATTTAATATCAATTGTGTTAAATCATCATTTATGTGTCATTATGTGATATGTTGAATTAAAAGTGAAATTACGAGATTTCACACACTTCAGTTAGATACATACATTTATTTGCAACACGCAAACACAAAAATTAGAAACAAAGAAGGAAGAGGAGAAAAAAAATGAGAGTTTTTAAGAATATAGAAGAAATATTTTTGTAGTCTTAATTGATAAAAAAGTTCGTTGCATACTCTGTTTCAAAGTTTTTAAGTTTTTTTTCTTTTCTTTTTTTAAATATTTTTTCACTAATAATACAAATGTAAAACAAACCTTAAACAAGTAATAAAATTTGAATTCATTACCGTAATATTGTTTTTCAATGTTTTTCTTTTGTTAAATTTTCCAATTTTTTGCAAATTGTGGAATATTGCTAATTTTTTCTATATATTATTAAAGCTGTTGATTTATGCCAACTTTCAATTTGAAAGTATGTCTCCAAGAGAATCTCTATTTTTAAAGAGTATATAATTTTTAGAATATCTATAAATTTAAAAAATAAAAATTTTGAAGTGGTCTAACGGGCTCTTTCTATTTAACAATTATTTTTACTATTTCCAAAGAATATTTATTATTTTTCTCTATCTTTTATTTTAATTGGCTTTTCTCTAGATTATTGTATTATTTCGTACATTGAAAATTGATATACTTTGAATGCATTTAATTACAAATAGTGAGTTTGGCTCTACCTATTCTCTAGATTAAAATATTATTAAAGAGTCTATTGAAAATACTTCAAGAGCATGCCTTATGGGCTTCTTGAAAGCCTAAAAGCTCTACTTGAAACGGATAAACACTTTTGAAATATTTTTTTGTTTGGCGTTGTATCAGAAAAGTACTTCTTAACCAAAAATAATAATATTATTTTAGCCCTCGTTTGAGTCCCATTCTTTGAGAAAAAATATATTCTTAAATAGTATTTTTATATTATTTCAACTACACATTCGTAGTCAAATAATATTAGACGCAAATTCAAAATTTTTTCTACTTTTTTAACCAAACATTTTCCATCAATACATTATTCAAAAATGGATTTTTACCCCAAAATGGGGCTCAAACAAGGACTTAAAGTTGTTTGGAGGATTTCAAATTTTGGAAATTTTAAAAATCTCTATATTAATTTTTTATGGGATGTTGAAATATGCATTTAATGATTTTTTTTTTAAAAAAATATTTTCAAGTTATACCAAAAAAAAAAAAAAAAAAAAAATGGGAGGAAGGTTCTGTCATCCCTTCGCCTTCATTTGTGGCCTGTTTGGGCCACATTATTCCAAAAAAAAAATGTATCTTTAAACAGTGATTTGATATCATTTCAACCACACATTTTTTAATAAAATAATATTACACGCAAATAAAAAAAAATTCCTTATTTTTTAACCACACATTTCCCATCAATACACTATTCAAGAATGTATTATTACCAAAATAATGTAATCAAACACCCCCCTTAGTTTTTTTCGTTTACATGTCACTTATTTGTGTTTTATGGAATTATAGGCACATGATGTATATAATTTATACTAAAATAATTGTATAAGTATTTAACTGAAATATTTATTTCTATAAAATTTATATAATATGTAGCAACTAATATATATATATATATATATTTAAGTATGAGCTATATAATAAATAATCAATACTGAGTTAATTTAATTATGTAGTATGAAAAAAAAAATATCGAGGCACTTTTGTATTTATACTCCCAAACACTCAATTCAGTATCTACGGTACTTTTTGGATTGACATCCAAACAATCAACAACTCTTTTTATAAAATTTCTACTCATTCGAAATTTCTATTCATAATAGAAATAGATGTACCAACAGACCCTAAATTTACTTGTTTGTTTTTTTGTAATTTCTGATATATGTTGCATTATTATCAGCATTTTTTGCTCTGTCTCAAAGCAATAAACAATCATCTGAAGAAATTTCAGTGCATAAAATGAGATCATCGACTAAGAAATTGATTGGACTGGACAAAATTGAAACTGGATGGTGCGGTTTTCGGTTATTTCTAACCGAATAGTTCTATTTTTGGAATACCTGGTTCGAGTTTTGACAGCGCCCAAAGACATTTTTTTTTTACTAATAACTCGCCTGCAGAGACAATCTTCAAAAACTTGAGCTCTTAATTATTTAGGGTTTTGACTTGCGACTACGTGGAATCTCGACTCGTCGTTTCTGAAAGGACACCCAACTTTGACACAAACTATTGAGCTTAGTGAATGAACTTCTTCAATCAAAGAACGTATAAATACAGATCTAAGCTGACTGACTGACTGATATTCACAGCCAATACAAAGATGACACATGTAACCAACTGCCCTAACAGACCAACTAAATTGAGCTGCTGCACTGATGCTAAGTGAGCTGGGGTGGATGAGTGAGCTGAAGTTGAGCTGGATTCTGTTACAAACAAGTAGATACTTAACACAGGACATTTATACACAACAGTAAACTGTTTAAAATTCATCCTAGTTAATCTGAATCATCAATGGTCCACGGGAGTGAGAGGTTGAAAATAGTGGGTGACCTGCCATCTCCATAAGAAAAGAGAACCTGTAATAAAAGTAGAACAATAACTACATCCAAAAATAATTTATATAGCATTTCATAAGCTAAATCTATACATTCAAAATCTCATTCTATTCATTTAGATAAATCTATTTTTGTGCAAAAAAATTGCTCCAGTGTTAAAAGTTCTGTTTGCAAATGTGTGATCTAGATAGAGCTTCTGTAGAAATGAAAACGCATTATATCTTGAGACAGAATTGCTCAAGATCTTGAACATTAGAGGAGCAAAATTATATCAAGGGCATAATTTGAACTTATTAGATTAAACTAACTATATGTTAAATTAATTATATTTAATTCTTTTTACTTGCTACCCATAATTATATATTGTAATAGAAATCTTGGTATCACATAAACAACAATATTATGCAAGATTCCTAGCCGTATCTGGTTTCCTCTCTATTTTGGAATTTTCCCTTGTAAATATTCACCATCACAACCTTGGACATTTTTCTCGTTTTGTTTCTCGAATAAGGATTTTGAAAACACAAGAAGTGAACAAACACGCTGACTCTAATTAATCCATTGAGAAATATATCAATGCGCGTGGTCAGTGGTAAAATGTAAAGCATTTTTTAACACTTCATGTTTCTCTGGTTACATTCTTTGTCAAAGTGGACAGTGGTCTTCTTCACCATTACATCCAGCCTAATTCGATTTTCTTTACAATTTCAAACCAAATTAAGGCACTCCCAACCCTTCTTGGAAAATCCAAGTGTGCTCTGCAGCTTCACACAATGTCAGAGCTAAAAATAAAAATAAAAAAATGTTTCTGCATTCTCTTGTCATTTGGGTAGCTACATATGCAAAGACATTATGTCTAATCAAATTTAAAGACTAGGGTAATTAGTACAAAACGTTATTAACTTTTAATGTTATTGTACAAAACGTCCATACTTTTCATTTTTTGGCACTTTTACTCTTACTTTCATCCTTTATTGTAGAAATTATCCTTTTCATATTTCTTGTGTAAAATGAAAAATATACCCCCTATTTAAATAAAACAATATGCCTATTTGTTATTTTACATGAGAAATTTGGTGAAAATGATGATTTCCACAATAAAATGTGAAAATAAGTGTAAAAGTACCAAAAAATGAAAGGTATGTACATTTTGTATAATAATATTGAAAGGTAATTGCGTTTTGCTCTAATTACTCTTAAAAACGGTATAAAAAGACTTTTTTATTTTTTTTAATAGTCTCCAATTGTGTGATTTGAACAGAATTTTATTAAAACCCTTAAGTCATCCAAAAAAGGAGCATGTCAAATTTGTCTATTGATTCTTGTCAAAGAAAAGGTGTAATCAAAAGTTTCAACATGTCGTCCCTCAATTGGGTAGCAAAGTATGCCAAAGCTTTATTTTTAATCTACGATGCACCGTTATAAACACGTGCTAATATGTTTACACGTGATTTTTCATAAATGTATTGATACAACACGTCGTTGACACGCTGATTAAAATTTTTAAAATTTTTCATTTATATAGTATAAATTTAATTTTATATTTGTTAATAATTTATCTTGTTGAAATTTTTTAAATATGAGTATCTATTTCTTATTTATTAATAATTTGGATTTGCAAATATATAATATTTCTAATAGAAAAAATGATCATTATAGAATGTTCGAACGTGTCATACACGAATATGCTACCCTAGATGATGTGTCCGTATAACATAGTTTTTAATCAAATTTAAAGTCTGTTTAAAAGACGACTTCTTCTTTTCTTTTTCTTTTTTAACAGTCTCCGATTGTGTGAACAAATTTTGTTAAAACCTTCAAGTCATCCAAAAATAAAGGAGCACGTCAAATTTGTTATTGATTCTTGTCAAAGGAAAGATGTGATCAAAAGTTTCAACACGTGGTCCCATCATTGTATTAGGTCATTCTCAGTTACAGTTTTAGAAAATCATGGAACTTGCCTGCAATAACGCATTATTTTTATTTGAGTATAACTGATGTAGAACATGTTGAATGAACGGAAGAATAATTAGATGAAAATGGGGAAAAAATAATACTACAGAAAGAACATCCGAAAAGAGGACAACGAGACGAGTAATACTAATTGCTACGCCATGACGTACGATATATTTCAGCCATTTGTGTTCGTTTACACCTCGAAAATTAATTTTTACAGTTTTAGCGCAATTTCTGTCATTTAGTTTATTTTGGATTCTTTTCAACTTTAGTTTGTCTTCATTAATTTTAGTCATCTGAAACTAGATTTCCATGTAAACCCTTATAAATAAGGGGTTATTTCATTGTTTTGTTCATCTTTTCATTAATAAAATTTGTGAGTTTATTCTCTTCATAATTTGGTGGATTCCATATTTCACATTCCTAAGGTTTTCGTTTGAATTCTTTATTTCATGCTGCTTTAAATGGTATCAGAGCCGGCTTTCCCATCTTTATATATTTGATTCATAAGTATAAGTGACGTACCAGTTACTAGGGCAAAGATGGATGCAAGAAATCAATGGCTTGACGATCTTACTACTCATATCACAGAGATTCGTCAATTGTTTATGCAGGTTGTTGGAAACAATGGACAGAATGAACAATAGGTGATCAACAATGAACGGATCACTGAGCCTATAGTTCAAAGAGGAAATAATAGAAAGCGTGCAGTTGAAGAAAGAGAATCAAAGTTAAAGGAGGAATTCAAAGTATTGTCGCGTAATCCTATAGGGTTAAAGCAGACATTCACCCATTCTTTGGAAATATGAAGATTGAGTACTTTTTGGATTTGTGGGTAGAGGTTGAAAGCTTCTTTCTAAATTACGAATGTTTCAGAGAACAAGATGGTTAAGATGGTGGCATTATGTTTGAAATCTGCAACAGCAGTATGGTAGAATCAATTACAGAATGCTTGAATGAGATAAGGAAAAGTTAATAGACGTAATGAGATCGCACAGCTACGTAAACAAGTGGAGTTGCTAACCCAGTAAATCGTTGCATTCGCGCTACAACAACATGCACTTGTTGCCCAACCGCTTGAGGATTCTGAAGATGAAAATCCATTCGTACCACTTGATCATCTAATAGATCTGCCAGTTCGATGGAGAGGAGGTGGACAGGAGGAGAATAGGGGCTGGGAATCCAAGTTTAAGGTTAATATCCTCAAGTTCCATGGTGGATTAAGTCCAGAAGAATTTTTGGATTGGGTGATTGGAGTGGAGTGGAGAAGATCTTGAAATTTATGAAGGTTCATGCTAGTAAACGTGTGCCTCTTATTGCGACTTGATTTCGTGGATGAGCAGCGATATGGTGATAGCAAAGGTGACGAGATCCAAATTAGGAAAGGAAAAGATTGCATCTTGGGATAAATTAAAGAAGCACATGAGGAAGCAATTTCTACCCTATAATTATGTTTGGACCATTATCAGCAATTACAGAATTTGCGTCAATGCATGAAGATGGTTGATGACTATACGATGGAATTTTACATGTTGATTAACAGGAACGATGTGATGGAAACGAAGGAATAGTTGGTGTCATGGTATGTGGGTGGTCTTCTTTCCCAAATACAGGATACCCTGAATATATTTGATTTTGTGACGATTTTTGAACGCATCCATGGGCGATACAGATAGCGAAACAGTAGTCCAGGTGAAATATATGTCCTTTCATTGTGAGGGATTCTTCTAGTAAACCACAGCAGTAGACAACACGCCTTGGTAATCCTAGCCAGGCTGATTCTACAAGAGCAAATCATGTCCAACAATCAATACATCCCAGAGGTGGTATTCATTGTTTCATTTGTGGAGGTATGGGTCATAGACGATTTGAATAACCTAAAAATTCACGCAAATGACTCTTTGTTGATGAGAGGCATGGAGATTATGAGGAGACATCTGTATTTGACAATGGAGACACCGAAGAAGCAAAAGATGAGGAAGAATTTGTTGTTAGTGATGTGGGTCAAATGTTTGGTGGTGAGACGAAGTTTTTTGACTCTCCTGAAGAGTAAGAATGACTGGTTATGTAATAATATCTTCCAATCCACATGTACTGTTGGGGAAAAGACCTGCAAATTTGTTATTAATTTTAGGAGTTGCGAGAATGTAGTGGTTGAGGAGGTAGTTAAGAAATTAAGTTTGCAGACTGATAAACATCACAAATCGTATAAGTTGGCTTGGTTGAAGAGAGGTAACGATGTTGAAGTATCTCAATGTGCTCTAATTAATTTTTCCATTGGACCCACGTCTAAAGATCAAGTATTGTGTGATGTGGTGGAGATGGATCCATGCCATTTGATATTAGGGAGACCTTAACAGTTTGATCAATACTCATTGCATGACAGATATACCAACATGTACAGTTTTTGTTTAGGGGAAAGAAAAATGTGTTGCTACCCGACAAGAGCCCAGCAAAAACAGTTGGAGACAATACAAACTTATTAACCAGAGCGAAGTTTACGACGAAGATGGCAGAATCTGGCATGGTATATGTGTTAATAGGCAAATCAGTCAATACTGAGCAGAATGTCCCATACAGAATTCGACCATTACTGAAAGAGTTTCATGAGGTCTTCCCAGAAGATCTTTTAGATGGATTGCCACCATTATGGGATATTCAGCATCAGATTGATTGAGTGCTTGATGCTACTCTTCTAAATCGGGCTTATTACAGGATGAGCCCTACTAAACATGAGGAGTTGGGTAGATAAGGGAAAGTCTTAGTCCTTGTGTTGTTCTTGCTCTCCTTACGTCAAAGAAAGATGGCACGTGGCGTACGTGCATGGATAGTAGAACTATCAATAAAATTACAGTACATTACCATTTTCCTATTCCTCGTTTGGATGATTTATTGGATCAGTTTACCATGTTTGCGTGTTCAATAAATTTGATTTGAGGAGTGGGCACTATCAAATTCGTATCAGGCCTAGGGATGAGTGAAAGACAACCGCTAAGATGAGGGAAGGACTACACGAGTGGTTAGTCATGCCATTTGACCTTTCCACTGCGCCAAGTACTTTTATGCGGATTATGAATCCATTCATCAATAAATTTGTTTTAGTTTACTTAGATGATATTCTAATTTATAGTGCTAACAGGGATGATCATGTCCATCAACTTCGAGAAGTTTTTTTAGTCCTTCACAGAGATAAATTTTATGCTGCAGTGAAGAAATGTACATTTTTGACTGACCAGGTTGTATTTCTGGGTTATATGGTGTTGAAAGAAGGGTTAGTAGTTGATACATCCAAAGTAGAAGCATTAAGTCAGTGGCCATAACCTAAGACTGTTATAGAAATGCAGAGTTTTCATGGTCTTGCTTCCTTTTACCGCAGGTTTATCCCACATTTCAGTAGTACTATGGCTCCAATTATAAATTATATAAGGGTCGCAAGTTTCGGTGGACTCCTGAGGTAAAGGGGTCTCTTCAGTTGATTAAGCAGAAATTAACAACTACCCCAGTTAGGTGTCGCCTGATTTTACTTAGTCGTTTGAGTCGTATTGTGATGCTTTAAATAGGGTACTGGTGGCGTGCTGAGCCAGATTAATCGTCTTGTTGCATATTTCGGTGAGAATCTTTCTGGTCCTAAGTCTCGATATACTAACCACGACGTCCTTAAACACTTTGGTACTCAAGATAAGGTATCTACTCGGCATGCTTCTAGGATTGCTTATTTGTAGCAATTTACTTTTGTGATTAAGTACAAAGCAGGTGATTTTAACAAGGTGGTAGATGCATTGAGTAAACGACAAACTCTTCTGATAGAATTGCAAATGGAGGTCCCTGATTTTGACACTATTTGTGATTTATATGCTACTGATCCATATTTTTGACAGATTATTCGAAAGTTGCAGGAGGGCGTAGATTCGGATTTTGCATGCGTCAATGGTTTTCTTTTTTGGGAAAATCAACTATGTATTCTTAAGGGCAGTTTGCTATTTAAGATAATTTAAGAGTTCCATAATGAGGGCCACATGGGTTGTGATCAAATATTACAGCTAGTTGGTGCTTCTTATTTTTGGCCTTCATTGTACAAAGATGTTGGTAGGTTCGTGGAGCGTTGTCGAACATGTCATCTTGCTAAACGTAAGGCTACAAATGATGATTTTTATATGCCCCTGCCTATTTCGACAACCTTGGATGGATGTCAGTATAGACATTATCTTGGGGCCTCCTTAGACGCGGCTTGGATTTGATTCTATTTTTGTGGTAGTTGATCGTTTATCCAAGATGGTCCATTTCATTCCCTACAAGAAGACTACGGATGCAGTTAGTATGGCATTGATGTATTACTTTGAGGTCTATCATCTACATGGACTTCCTATTTCTATTGTGTCTAGCCGCGATACTCGTTTTCTTAGTCACTTTTAGCGTAGTTTATGGCTTATGGTCAATACACAGTTGGACTTTAGCAGTATATATCATCCTCAAACAGAGGTTGTGAATTGTTCCTTGGCCGATTTACTACGTTGTTTAGCTGGTGATCACATCAAGTCCTAGGATAAAAAATTGTGTCAGGCAGAATTTGCTCACAATCATGCAGTTAATCGAAATATAGGCTTTAGTCCTTTTTAGATCATGTATGGCCTTGTTCCTCCTCTTGATCTGGATACAGTTTCTACAATTTTTAAGATGCATGATAAAATGGAGGACTTCATTAAGCAGTTGCAGCAGGTCCATTCACAGATTTATGATCATTTGCAGGCTGTTGTTACTAAGTATAAGCATCATGCGGATTTTAAACGTTGCCATGTCGAGTTTGAGATTGGTGACTTTGTTTGGGCAGTGTTGACAAAGGATCGTATTCCTACTCATGAATATACCAAGCTTACTGCAAAGAAAATTGGTCCATTTGAGATCATTAAAAAGATCAATCCCAATGCATAACGTTTGAAGCTGCCCAGTCACATTCGTACATTTGATGTTTTTAATGTTAAGCATCTGGTGCCATTTCGTGGTGATAACTCTGATAATGAAGTTACTTCCTCGCCAAATTCTAGTGTGAATTTTTCTCAACCAATGGGGAATGATGTGGTGTAGAAGGAATTAGACTTTATGAAAAAGTGGGACCCATGCAAGCATAAATAGGTAACTTCCTAGTTTTTGGAGATATTTTGAGGTTGTCTATTTTGACGAAATTTTAGTCAAATTTGATTGGAAATGACCAATGAACAAAAACAACAGCATTACTTCTGATGTAGACCCAACTTCGGGCAAATTCCTTCATTTAAGCCTTTGTTTAAGCATTTTTTACATTTTTTGTAAGTTTTATTTTAGTTATATATTTATCAATTTAAGTTGGATTTGAATTCCGTTTGTTGGAGGATAACCCTTAAAATTAGAATTTTCAATTTTAGTCATTATCTCAAATTTTTCCATTTTTGGAAAAAAATCGTTTGTTATTATTATCTTTTAATTTTTCAAATTTTCTTAGGGTTTTTCCTATATAAAGCATTGTAAACCCTTTGTGACTGCATTAGTTGAGAGAAATAAAAAATTTCCATGAGTTTTTTTATCTTTGTGAGATTTGTTCATATTTTCTATAACATATCTCTTCTTTCTTCTCTCTGGAAAAGTGACATAACTAGAAAACCTCGAGAAAATTGGTTTTTGGTTGCAACATGTTTTGGTGACTGGAGGTTTTTTGAAGAGTTAGAAAAATGAGTTGCAGGGTTTAAAATCAACTTTTGAGATTCTGGTGAAGCTTCCGACAAGGATGAGAAAGTTAACGAGATTCCAAATATTGGTTTTTGGTTTTGGGAGGGGGAGGGGTGGGGGTGAGGGGAGAAGATGACTTTTTTTTTTTTAATTCTTTTAATTTAATTTTTTATATGAAAATGTAAAGTTATATATTTGTCCCTTTAAAAATCAATCAACAATTGGTTAGGTCTTTGATTTTTGGTCAATAACAGTCAAACTAACGATTTTTGTCAATTTGGACTCTAGGTGCAAATTTTTTAATGGCTTGGTACCTCCGGTGGCATAAACGAAAGGTTTGGCTCAAGTCTAGTAATAAACAAAAGATTTGATACCTCGACTGCAATTTTTCCAATTTTTTATTGTCAGACCACGTTGAGTTTATATATTTGGTATGTTCTTATCATTCATTTGTCTGCACTTGTGCATAGAGAAATAAATACACGAGTTTTAGGGAAAATCAACGTGAGAGCCAACTTTCATCTGCAAGCTCAATATGTCGTGTGTGAGTTCAAACAGGATTCTTGGAAGCTATATGAAGTGAATGTCGACAAAATTATTCTTGCAACTATGGAATTAAAGATATTGTTGTTGGAAAAAAATGGTTTAATGGATCAAGTTTGAGCCCAATTTTCAGTGGGACCCACCTTTTAAATAATACGGGACCTAGCATATTCACGTTCTACTCCGCGAGATGATTAACTCCTGCGTTTAAATAGAAAGTCTCAGTGCCAAGTTTTTGGTGAAAATATTATGCAATGGGCAATATAAAGATCTTGTCGATAATATTAATTTGTAACAACTTAATCTTTTCGAATTATTCAAATATCACAATCACACTGAGATATCATGTTACGTGATCTTTCAGACATGAATCATTGGAGACGGGCTAAATTTTCTCCTCCGAAAGAACATGGACAATACGTGGCTAACAGATTCGCAACGACCAGAGCTTCCCACTACTAAATTAAAAATGAATTTGCTGCTGTCAACCTCATTATACTTATCAAGTTAGCCCTTTAATTTGATATCTCTTGGACTTCAAGTGATATAACAAAACAGAACATAAATAGATAAGACCTAAATAATAATAATCACTAAGAAAATTTAAAAACTGGATAATAACTTTGGAAAATATTTACTATTTCATCTGCATGAAAATGAAATATAACACTGCCAACATACCAATGTTTGGTACAAAATGAAATTTAAATTTTGGCTTATTCTGGGTGTTTTATTTTCTTTTAACAATCGACTGTTTCGACTGTTTACCGACCAAACAGTCGACTGTTTACCGACCAAACAGTCGACTGTTAGCCGACTTAACAGACACGATTGGCAGCATCTCACAGGATACATACATATATATATCTATATATATCTTGTTCAAAGGCTTAAGTTGCAGTAGGATGACGAAAAAGACGAGTTGGGCTGAGTTTGTGATGTTGCAAAGGAGTGGACATGCTTGCAGTTAGGACAGGAAGGAGAAGTCCTTGAAAGTATTACAAGGAGATGACAATTTGAACAAGCTAAAGCAATCATGCTACTGCCGCCATTTGATGAATTCTGCGGTTTCTTGATCATTTCTTGTTGATGATCTGATCCCCAATTACTATGTTGTTCATTGAAGCTTGACATGTTTAGTTCAAGATCAAGCTTCTGTTCTTTGGGCCGGTTCCATGTTTTTCTCGATGTTTCTCGATTTAGATAATACATTCTGCCTGACTGCAATCACAAAAAATTACACACTTATTCGTGGATTCGATGAGATGTTACTAATCAATTGTAGTGCCATGCAACACAGTATAAATGATATGGGTTTAGGACATAGACCATAATCCCTATGTACGTGAACAATAATAAAAATAAACAGAATCAGAATCAACTTTTTTGCACTAGGATTTCACGACAACGAGGAAAGATTGTAGAAGGCGATGACACATCTCTCACACACATAATTGGCCTGCTAAAAATTTTTACGTGGCAAGGATAGGAAGACAACTTAATAGGTGTACAGAAAACCAACTTTAAACATTACTACACCAAGACACAAAAACTAGCTAGCCTCCAAAATTATTTATATAGTAGGAATATTAGGACGACCTAATACATATATCGAATACCAACATAGTCCAACATTATACATGAGAGAGAGAGAGAGAGAGAGAGAGAGAGAGAGAGAGAGAGAGAGAGAGAGAGAGAGAATGTTTCCTGCGTTTAAATAGAAAGTCTCGGTGCCAAGTTTTTGGTGAAAATATTATGCAATGGGCAATATAAAGATCTTGTCGATAATATTGATTTGTAACAACTTAATCTTTTCGAATTATTGAAATATCACAATCACACTGAGATATCATGTTACGTGATCTTTCAGACATAAATCATTGGAGACGGGCTAAATTTTCTCCTCAGAAAGAACATGGACAATACGTGGCTAACAGATTCGCAACGACCAGAGCTTCCCACTACTAAATTAAAAATGAATTTGCTGCTGTCAATCTCATTATACTTATCAAGTTAGCGCTTTAATTTGATATCTCTTGGACTTCAAGTGATATAACAAAACAGAACATAAATAGATAAGACCTAAATAATAATAATAATCACTAAGAAAATGTAAAAACTGGATAATAACTTTGGAAAATATTTACTATTTCATCTGCATGAAAATGAAATATAACACTGCCAACATACCAATGTTATGCTTAAACTACCTTCTACCAAGTATTTCCGAGCACAATTTATTTGGCAGCATCTCACAGGATACATACATATATATATCTATATATATCTTGTTCAAAGGCTTAAGTTGCAGTAGGATGACGAAAAAGACGAGTTGGGCTGAGTTTGTGATGTTGCAAAGGAGTGGACATGCTTGCAGTTAGGACAGGAAGGAGAAGTCCTTGAAAGTATTACAAGGAGATGACAATTTGAACAAGCTAAAGCAATCATGCTACTGCCGCCATTTGATGAATTCTGCGGTTTCTTGATCATTTCTTGTTGATGATCTGATCCCCAATTACTATGTTGTTCATTGAAGCTTGACATGTTTAGTTCAAGATCAAGCTTCTGTTCTTTGGGCCGGTTCCATGTTTTTCTCGATGTTTCTCGATTTAGATAATACATTCTGCCTGACTGCAATCACAAAAAATTACACACTTATTCGTGGATTCGATGAGATGTTACTAATCAATTGTAGTGCCATGCAACACAGTATAAATGATATGGGTTTAGGACATAGACCATAATCCCTATGTACGTGAACAATAATAAAATAAACAGAATCAGAATCAACCTTTTTGCACTAGGATTTCACGACAACGAGGAAAGATTGTAGAAGGCGATGACACATCTCTCACACACATAAATTGGCCTGCTAAAATTTTTTACGTGGCAAGGATAGGAAGACAACTTAATAGGTGTACAGAAAACCAACTTTAAACATTACTACACCAAGACACAAAAACTAGCTAGCCTCCAAAATTATTTATATAGTAGGAATATTAGGACGACCTAATACATATATCGAATACCAACATAGTCCAACATTATACATGAGAGAGAGAGAGAGAGAGAGAGAGAGAGAGAGAGAGAGAGAGAGAGAGAGAGAGAGAACTTCAAGATCAAGGCATTGCTCCCAATCCAAGGGAAGGGGGTCGTTGAGCTGAAGATCTACACTAGGAGATTCTGCATTCATCCATTTCCTCTTCATAGGAAGACTTACATGATCAGATGGATCAAAAGATTCATAATTGGGAGCCAAAGAGAGTTCTGTGAAATCCATCTAATCGAGCACGATCGATATCAACTAGACAAACTGGAAAGAAATATATTGGAAGAAGAAAGGATTTACATTATAAACCTTTTTTTTTTTTTTTCAGGAATTCATGCAAGATAGTGTATGTCAAGTCCTCCTTAAATTGGATTTCGTCACACACATTAAAAGTAGGGCAGTCCAAGCATTAATGGTGACAAGTATATGTCACTTTAATGCCTAAATCCAACTCTTCCACACTGCATTTAAAGCCACTCTATGCATTAAAATCTGAATTTATGGTAACTTGAGTTGTCAAAAGGGTTCCCATACATGTACTTTTATACAAAATCTTCTTCTGCCTTCATCAATTCAATACCTAACTTCAAACACACAAACACATATATTGGCTCCTTGTTCATGTTTATAATTAATACTATCTTGAATTGCAAGCATATAATCATTAAGGTAGAATAAGCCATAGTGTTACTTATGGATTAAGTCCTGATCCGTGTTTATGGGAGCAATATCAAATCAAATCAAATGAGAAACAAGCAAAAGAAACACATGGATTTAGAGGGTTTTAAACAGAATCAGAATCAACCTTTTTGCACTAGGATTTCACGACAACGAGGAAAGATTGTAGAAGGCGATGACACATCTCTCACACACATAAATTGGCCTGCTAAAATTTTTTACGTGGCAAGGATAGGAAGACAACTTAATAGGTGTACAGAAAACCAACTTTAAACATTACTACACCGAGACACAAAAACTCGCTAGCCTCCAAAATTATTTATATAGTAGGAATATTAGGACGACCTAATACACATATCGAATACCAACATAGTCCAACATTATACATGAGTTAAACACAGAGAGAGAGAGAGAGAGAGAGAGAGAGAGAGAGAGAGAGAGAGAGAGAGAGACATTCAAGATCAAGGCATTGCTCCCAATCCAAGGGAAGGGGGTCGTTGAGCTGAAGATCTACACTAGGAGATTCTGCATTCATCCATTTCCTCTTCATAGGAAGACTTACATGATCAGATGGATCAAAAGATCCATAATTGGGAGCCAAAGAGAGTTCTGTGAAATCCATCTAATCGATCGATATCAACTTTACAAACTGGAAAGAAATATATTGGAAGAAGAAAGGATTTACATTATAAACCTTTTTTTTTTTTCAGGAATTCATGCAAGATAGTGTATGTCAAGTCCTCCTTAAATTGGATTTCGTCACACACATTAAAAGTAGGGCAGTCCAAGCATTAATGGTGACAAGTATATGTCACTTTAATGCCTAAATCCAACTCTTCCACACTGCATTTAAAGCCACTCTATGCATTAAAATCTGAATTTATGGTAACTTGAGTTGTCAAAAGGGTTCCCATACATGTACTTTTATACAAAATCTTCTTCTGCCTTCATCAATTCAATACCTAACTTCAAACACACAAACACACATATTGGCTCCTTGTTCATGGTTATAATTAATACTATCTTGAATTGCAAGCATATAATCATTAAGGGAGAATAAGCCATAGTGTTACTTATGGATTAAGTCCTGATCCGTGTTTATGGGAGCAATATCAAATCAAATCAAATGAGAAACAAGCAAAAGAAACACATGGATTTAGAGGGTTTCAGTTATAGTTATTTGACACTAGAAAAAGAACACATATTTATACTTTTTACATTACGCCATGGTTGCATGTCTTCAAGAGTCAAAGTTTTGACATGCATCCTATGTGTTGTGATTTGGATGGACGGTTGTTGTGTGAAAATTGCAAATGTACAATATCAATTAAATAAATAATAAAGTTGATCTAAGAATTTGGATTATTATTTCACAAAGATTATTTATTTAATGATTAATCCAAATATTCAACACTCATTTGAATACAGCAAACATTGATGGCAAGTTTTTTATTAAACTAATATTAAATGAGGAAAATAAAGGCAATTAAATGATAAAAAATTATAGTTAAAGCATTGTGAGTCATTATTTCACCATAGTGATCCCCTTTAATCTCGCCTCTTAAGTTAAATTCCTAAAGTTGTCCTTGATTAAATTAGCTTATGTCTTTCGAGTTCAAATTAATCATATCTAGTCGAGTCTATTTATTATATATACGTGAATTCAAATAAACATCAACTAAACATATAAAATTATCAAGAAATTCAATTAAAGATTGCAACAATAATAAAAGCATATCCTTACCTTTTATTTAATTATTAAATTTTACTACACAGTCTAAATGTGTCACCTCTCGATTTGTTACCAAGAGTCCACCTCTTTCACACCAAGTTCTTGTAATCCTTACTTTTTCTTTCTATTTTCCCTTTTTATTTTCTCCTCTTTTCTCTTGCATGTGTAATGTGTTTAACGTTTGTGAGTTTCATTTTTTTGGCATTTTAGTCTCCGATTCAAATTTTTGCACTGCTTAGGTCCTTTTTTGTCTAAAACTTCAATTTTATTTTTGCAACTTTCAAAAGTGTCCATTTTTGTCCTTGAACCTTCATAATCATCCAAACTTGATCCTTCTAAAATTTCAAAATTGTGAAAGTCAGTCTCCGAACTTTTGATAAGTTGAATTTCACTTGCAAAACTTGTGATTTTCCCCCAATTCTCTCTTAATCCTTCTTGTCAATCTCATATAATCCGGTTAGTCTTCAACTAGGCTCAAAATCTTCCTTTTCACTCCGAGTACCTTAAAATCCTGGATTTACCTAAAAAAAATATTAGATTAAATTAAGTAAAAATTCACTCGATTTATAATTATTATTTTTTTTTATCAAGTTTAAAAGAACGAATATACATGTAAAATATATTTATCAATGATCGTATCACATATGCGTATAGGACTATCATATGAAGTATTCATCAAACTGAACCCCTAAAAACTCTTTATAATAGGATTATGGGTCAATCCATGGTTGAGGGAAAACTGTACAGTGTGATTACATTCCACGCGGTTCATCAAGAAATTGGGGTCCTTTTGGCTTGTACAAGAACGAATATTAATTACACTGAAGTCCGTGGGTTCTTGAACAATGAATTGTACGCAATTGGGATTATATCAGGACAAGTCATTCGTGTTTTCTGAAGAACTGTAAATTGGATTGTGTAATAATAAATACTACATAAAGTAGATGAAGGGTTAATTATTGCCGAAGAGGAGAAAAGGAGGAATGGGAATTAGTGAACTATAGTGAAGGTGATCACATGTTATGTTGACATTTAATACCTCCCATTTCTAAATTATAGAATGTTCTTATCTTCAAAATTAATAGGTATTACTATATTAAAACCATATACGATCATAATTCTTCTTTTTGTCGTGCTATCTACTACAGACTATAAGGTGCTATATAAATATGAATTTGAAGTTAAAATCAAGATAGTTTGATAGAGATTGATGCTACTCGGTATGTTATGAATCCATGGTCCAACAAGTCTAAGCCTCTAAGGTATTTGTGAGTAGTTCTTTTTCTTAATTTCTATATATTCGATATGCTTACTTTTATGCCTACTTTGGCTTTAGAAACCAATATTCTGGGGTCAATACATGATCGTATCAAGGACTTACTGAGGTTAACTTCTATATCGACTTCCTGTTTAAGAGAAATCGATTCTTTTCAAGTCTAAGCACCTTTTTTATATATTCTCTCTTTCCCACGTATAAAACTCTAGTTCGCAACTTAAATAGAAATATAAATAAAATTTGCCAAAAATACCATTTTTAGGTGTTAATAAATCATTAGCCGATCATGAAGGGCCAGTAAAATGGGCTACCCCCAAGATTAAAGTTGACACTTGTACATGTATTCTTTACGAAACTAACGGTTGTTTCAAATAACCATCTTAATAAATATGATTTCTCCTCCCATAAAATTAAATGAAATTCTAATATAGGCGGAAGCCTATATAGATTGTTGCATTTAATTAACAATACGTAACAAATGTTCAATGAAGTACCAAAATATTTAATTTCAAAGGCAATAAATTTCCTAAATCAACCAAACAATAAACTTTTTCCTTGTGTGAGGATAAGGGAGAACATTTATAACAATTATATGCAAATGGAAAAAGGAAAGAATTAAGGGATGTAAATTATATGTCTATCTTATTTTGGTAAAAGAAAGGAATTGAAAAGTAGAAGTATAAGTGAAATAATAATAATAAAATATCGTGTTGAATGATTAATTTTCGAGTAACGACTAGTTGAAGAATATTTCGTGAAAAAAAGATACGTTTAAAATTTTATTGTCATGTTCACTTATTTTCAATTCTATATACAGACTATATCCTACGCATGCATTTATTTTTTCATACCATTTGTTAATATGTTTAATATACTAGACAAGATAAAATTAAACTAACATATGAAACATACCCTATGCATGCATTTAAATTTCATATCGAGCATATGGATATATCTAGTTCTCGAACTCAATAAAAATTAGTCACGATTAAAGAAATAGTTTCATTTCCTTAAGTGCAGCGTACCAAATACATTCCATACATACATTAAAATTTTAGACCAAGCATATTGGCATAATCAATGTAATGAAATAGATAAAATTAAACATGCTAAAAGCATTTTCAAGAAACTCTTTAAATACAAAATTATTTCTATTTTAGAAAGTCAATGTCTAAAAATGAGCTCCAAGACACTCTCTATTTAAAAAATTTTAAAATAAAGAGTGGATTTAACTCTCCAAATTTAGATAATCAAATTTATTCTCTATTCTTAATGTATAATTCACATATTTTAATAATCTAATTCTTAAACTATTCAAATCGAGTTTAAATTGATTGATTAATTGACATATAAAAATTATGTTAAATAAATAGGAAGAAAAATCAATAAATGTTTCTTGAGAAAAGCAAAATAAAATGTCAAAATAGAGAGTTTGTTGGAATTTACTAAAATTTTGACTTTCTAGATTTAAAAATACTCTTTATAAATAAAGAATCCTTCGGAGATACTCTAAGTAGGTGCTTGAATAAGTGTTTCACCTGCTCCAACGGCAACAATAAATCGAAGCTGCTTTAAATTCAGTGTTGGGGCTTGAACCCATTTATTAGGATTTTAAATGTTGCTTGCAACTCTATACCAACACCCTCTTCAAGTATGCAGAAGAATCCCAAAGGGTAGATTAGATGATACCACAAAATACCTCTTAAAATATTTGACGAGAAAACTGGCAAACTCCATCCGTGAGAATTCGCGTGCATCAAAACTAAAAGTTCGGGGACTTACTAGAAAAATTGAACCCAAACCTCACCAAATTTAGCATTATTTTTCCTTTCCCGTCCGAACTGTGCAAAACTTAGTATACGGTGATACAATGGGAATACTTAAGGCTCAATTTCAAGTACAACTTATGATTAAGCCCTTGTTTGAGATCCATTATCAAGAGAAATTTTGGAAAAAGGTATTATGAAATAATATTTTTGGAGTAATGTGTGGTTAGAAAAGAAGGAAAATTTTTTGATTTACGTATAATATTATTTTATTAAAGAATGTGATTGAAAAGAAGAGATTGAAAAATGTATTAAAATTTTCAAGAATGTTACACACGGTCTAAAAGTGCAGGGAATAGAGAACTTTTCAGTCTAATGGATCACTGAAATGGTAAAGAGGGCAAAAATTAGATCACTCAACTTTTCTTCAAGAGTCTTTATTCATCACAATGCGGTGAGAATAGTGAAAATGCATAATTAAAGACATCAATATGGAACATAAGAATTGTTTTATATATTGAGTCATGTTAACATAGGGGTATTTAAGTCATTGCACACATTCTATTTGAGTCTTAGCACCTGCAGCCATGTATATATATACACTCGTGTATCTGCATCATTCTAAATTGAGAAGTGAATAACAAAATTTTTCCCGCCATTTTCTTTTCTCTCCAAGTTCTAGAATCTCCTTCTTCATCAACTTATCATGGTATCAGAGCAGTGAAGTTCCCTGCGATGGCGAACAAATCCAGTGCTGAAACAGAGATTCAAAACCAGACAAAGCAAGCTGGTTCATCAACTTATTCATCTGCTGTAGAAACGATGACCGGAGACGTGATTCCTCTTGTCAATCGATTGATCAGTGATCCGAGCAGTCCGTATTACCTCCACTATGGGGACAATACAGGTATGCAGCTCATCTCTGTGATGCTTAATGAAGATAATTATGTGACGTGGAGTTGTACGGTGGTAATGGCACTCAGTGTGAAAAACAAGAAGGGCTTCATTGACGGATCGATCGTCAAACCTCCATTGGATGATCCTCTTTATGGAGCTTGGAGGAGATGTAATCATGTGGTTTCTTCTTGGATTATCAACTCCATTCCGAAGGAGTTATACCCCAGTGTGATGCACAAAGATTCGGCGAGGCAAATCTGGATTGAACTCAAGGACTGCTATAGCCAAGGTAATGGACCTCGCATATATGAACTGAAGAAGCAAATTGCTTCGATTACTCAAGGAAATTGCTCTGTCAATTCCTATTTCAATCGATTTAAAGGTCTATGGGAAGAATTGGAGAATTATAGACCGGAAGTCAACAATGCCAATTATAAGTCTGAAGATCAGACAATGCAGTTTCTTATGGGTTTAGATGAACATTTCTCCGGTGTGAGAAGCCAAATACTGTTGATGGATCCATTATCCCCTCTCAACAAGGTATTTGCCCTAATGCTACAAGATGAGAGGCAAAAGGAAGTTGTTGGTAAAAGACAACAACAATTTGATGCAAAGGCTTTTGCCAGTAGACTGATTTTGGATTCCAGCCAAGGTTAAAGTCAGGTAATTCGTTATTACAATTCTTAACTATTGCACCAAAGAATTTCATTAAAATAGTAATTTTTAAGCAGCATCAGATACAGGCCCGATTATGCTATTGCTCATTGTAAAAGAGCTTCACGAGAGAACAACTTTAATTCTTTTCAAACTATTATCTAAGAGTACGTATGATTGCAAGCATGGAATTTGCATTGATATATTTGGAAATTATTAAAAAAATATGTTTGATTGATTTAATTTTCAATCTTGAAAATATTATACTTGTATATTTTTTATTGATGTATTGGTGAGCAGATGAAACAGAATGAGAAAGTGAATTATCTGAAAAAATGATATTTTTCATGAAAAATTAAGCCAATCAAACATACTTTAAAAGAGCTATTCAGAAGAGCTTTAGGGTGTATTTGATTAGAAGTATGGAACTTATATGGAAAGAAAATAGGTTTCAGGCAATTTGTGAAAATTATTAATTAAATGTGTTTTATTGGTTGAATTTTCAATCTAGAAAAGGTTATATTTGTCTATCTTTTATTGGCGGATACATGAGATAGAGGAGGTAGATGAGAGAGAGGGTGAGTTGCCTAGAAAAATAAAAACTTATCTCCGTAAAGAAAATATATTTTTTAGGAAAATAATGATCACATGACCAACTTTAAAAAATAGTTTTCAAGGAAAAAAAGTCGATCAAACATCCCAAAAGTAGGAATTTGAATAAAAAAAATGACATTTTCCCTGAAAAATAAAGTTAATCAAACACGAAATAGTTAGCTGAAAGGCATTTCATAAGCTTGAATATCGTATAGCTTTAGCCTAGAAAGAAAAGTATCATAACATCAAAATTATTTTAAGCTAAAAGAATCACTTTCTAAACTTTAATCAATAGGATGTCAAACGGTTCCACTGTTATTGATGATCTTTACAATGACGCCACAATTTCATTGAATCTACTACAGCGTATTACTGCTGTTAAATTCTTCTTGCTTCCATCGAATGCTTAATATTCTGAAAGTGACACTCAATCATCTAGTACAGAACATAGATGAGTATGTTTTGTCCACATACCACATGTTTGATGTTACTGATAAAAATTATGTGCATATTCAGAACAGTATAGGGAATATTTTCAGACAAGAGTAAGTAGAGAAAATAGTGCTTTTGCACCTAAGAATTGGACCGCATCCCAAGAGGTGCAAAAACCTATGTGCCTTTTTGTAAGTGTGTGAAACTTTCGTTTTTAAACCTGCTGGCAGGTATGGGCCATGGGAGAAGGTAAAGATATTACTGAATTGCAAGTTGGTTCTCAATCTTTAAAACGGGAACATTTGTTCTATTCTCCAAAAGTTGAGGAGCATATTGCCAAGAAATAAAGGCGGGGTGATGAAAGTTCTGATCGACGTATAGGATGGAGATGGCAGCTACAATACTTTAATTAAAAGTGAGGACAAAACGATATTTTCACCTAAAAATAGTATACTATGTTTCATGTGACTTTTAAATGTGAAATGTATGAAATCCGCTCACTTGAGATGAGAGTTAAGACAAGTGCAACGTTAAAGAACCATCAACTATATAAAAGCTTGGGGGCCTACTTATACATTTTGGGTTAGTTGGGTATTGCCACTTGAGGAATGTCGAGAAAAAGTATTTTGGGAATCAGACTAATTCTATATTCATTTCTTCCTTTTGGATAAAGGATCCCAAAAATAAATGGATTATTGATGTAGTGTAGAAGGAATTAGACTTTATGGCATTGTGGGATCGACGCAAGCAGAAATAGCCAAATAGGCGACTTCTCGATATTTAGGGTGTTTGTTTTTGACGAATTTTTAGTCAAATTTGATTGAAATGAGTCAATGAACAAGACTCAGGGATTTGCCCTAATGTATTGCCAATTTCGGGCAAATTCATTTGTTTAAGCATTTGTTTATGTATTTTTTCCTTTTTTGATAATTTATGTTTTGGTTATGTCTTAATCAAATAAATTCGGATTTGAATTTCGTTTGTTGAGGACTTTCAATTTTAGTCATTATCTTGATTTTTTTCACTTTTGAAAAAAAAAATCTTTTTCTATCATTATTTATTTTTTTCCGAATTTTCCTAGGGTTTTCACTATATAAAGCATTGTAAGTCTTTTGAGGCTGCATTGATTGAAAGAAATAAAATTTTCGTGAGTTCTTTTTTATCTTTGTGAGATTTGTTCATCTTTTCTATAACATATCTCTTCTTTCTTCTCTCTGGAAAAGTGACATAACTAGAAAACCTCGAGAAAACTGGTTTTTGGTTGCAACATGTTTTGGTGCCTGGAGGTTTTTTGAAGAGTTAGAAAAATGAGTTGCAGGGTTTAAAATCAACTTTTGAGATTCTGGTGAAGCTTCCGACAAGGATGAGAAAGTTAGCGAGATTCCAAATTTTGGTTTTTGGTTTTGGGAGGGGGAGGGGGAGGGGAGAAGATGACTTTTTTTTTTTAATTCTTTTATTTTAATTTTTTATATGAAAATGTAAAGTTATATATTTGTCCCTTTAAAAATCAGTCAACAATTGGTTAGGTCTTTGATTTTTGGTCAATAACAGTCAAACTAACGATGTCCGTCAATTTGGACTCTAAGTGCAAATTTTTTAATGACTTGGTACCTCCGATGGCACAAACAAAAGGTTTGACTCAAGTCTAGTAATAAACGAAAGGTTTGATATCTCGACTGCAATTTTTCCAATTTTTTATTGTCGAACCACGTTGAGTTTATATATTTGGTATGTTCTTATCATTCATTTGTCTGCACTTGTGCATAGAGAAATAAAGACATGAGTTTTAGGGAAAATCAACGTGAGAGCCAACTTTCATCTGCAAGCTCAATATGTCGTGTGTGAGTTCAAACAGGATTCTTGGAAGCTATATGAAGTGAATGTCGACAAAATTATTCTTGCAACTATGGAATTAAAGATATTGTTTCCTGCGTTTAAATAGAAAGTCTCAGTGCCAAGTTTTTGGTGAAAATATTATGCAATGGGCAATATAAAGATCTTGTCGATAATATTAATTTGTAACAACTTAATCTTTTCGAATTATTCAAATATCACAATCACACTGAGATATCATGTTACGTGATCTTTCAGACATGAATCATTGGAGACGGGCTAAATTTTCTCCTCCGAAAGAACATGGACAATACGTGGCTAACAGATTCGCAACGACCAGAGCTTCCCACTACTAAATTAAAAATGAATTTGCTGCTGTCAACCTCATTATACTTATCAAGTTAGCCCTTTAATTTGATATCTCTTGGACTTCAAGTGATATAACAAAACAGAACATAAATAGATAAGACCTAAATAATAATAATCACTAAGAAAATTTAAAAACTGGATAATAACTTTGGAAAATATTTACTATTTCATCTGCATGAAAATGAAATATAACACTGCCAACATACCAATGTTATGCTTAAACTACCTTCTACCAAGTATTTCCGAGCACAATTTATTTGGCAGCATCTCACAGGATACATACATATATATATCTATATATATCTTGTTCAAAGGCTTAAGTTGCAGTAGGATGACGAAAAAGACGAGTTGGGCTGAGTTTGTGATGTTGCAAAGGAGTGGACATGCTTGCAGTTAGGACAGGAAGGAGAAGTCCTTGAAAGTATTACAAGGAGATGACAATTTGAACAAGCTAAAGCAATCATGCTACTGCCGCCGTTTGATGAATTCTGCGGTTTCTTGATCATTTCTTGTTGATGATCTGATCCCCAATTACTATGTTGTTCATTGAAGCTTGACATGTTTAGTTCAAGATCAAGCTTCTGTTCTTTGGGCCGGTTCCATGTTTTTCTCGATGTTTCTCGATTTAGATAATACATTCTGCCTGACTGCAATCACAAAAAATTACACACTTATTCGTGGATTCGATGAGATGTTACTAATCAATTGTAGTGCCATGCAACACAGTATAAATGATATGGGTTTAGGACATAGACCATAATCCCTATGTACGTGAACAATAATAAAAATAAACAGAATCAGAATCAACTTTTTTGCACTAGGATTTCACGACAACGAGGAAAGATTGTAGAAGGCGATGACACATCTCTCACACACATAAATTGGCCTGCTAAAATTTTTTACGTGGCAAGGATAGGAAGACAACTTAATAGGTGTACAGAAAACCAACTTTAAACATTACTACACCAAGACACAAAAACTAGCTAGCCTCCAAAATTATTTATATAGTAGGAATATTAGGACGACCTAATACATATATCGAATACCAACATAGTCCAACATTATACATGAGAGAGAGAGAGAGAGAGAGAGAGAGAGAGAGAGAGAGAGAGAGAGAGAGAGAGAGAACTTCAAGATCAAGGCATTGCTCCCAATCCAAGGGAAGGGGGTCGTTGAGCTGAAGATCTACACTAGGAGATTCTGCATTCATCCATTTCCTCTTCATAGGAAGACTTACATGATCAGATGGATCAAAAGATTCATAATTGGGAGCCAAAGAGAGTTCTGTGAAATCCATCTAATCGAGCACGATCGATATCAACTAGACAAACTGGAAAGAAATATATTGGAAGAAGAAAGGATTTACATTATAAACCTTTTTTTTTTTTTTTCAGGAATTCATGCAAGATAGTGTATGTCAAGTCCTCCTTAAATTGGATTTCGTCACACACATTAAAAGTAGGGCAGTCCAAGCATTAATGGTGACAAGTATATGTCACTTTAATGCCTAAATCCAACTCTTCCACACTGCATTTAAAGCCACTCTATGCATTAAAATCTGAATTTATTGTAACTTGAGTTGTCAAAAGGGTTCCCATACATGTACTTTTATACAAAATCTTCTTCTGCCTTCATCAATTCAATACCTAACTTCAAACACACAAACACATATATTGGCTCCTTGTTCATGTTTATAATTAATACTATCTTGAATTGCAAGCATATAATCATTAAGGTAGAATAAGCCATAGTGTTACTTATGGATTAAGTCCTGATCCGTGCTTATGGGAGCAATATCAAATCAAATCAAATGAGAAACAAGCAAAAGAAACACATGGATTTAGAGAGTTTCAGTTATAGTTATTTGATGCTAGAAAAAGAACACATCTATATTTTTTACATTACGCCATGGTTGCATGTCTTCAAGAGTCAAAGTTTTGACATGCATCCTATGTGTTGTGATTTGGATGGACGATTGTTGTGTGCAAATTGCAAATGTACAATATCAATTAAATAAATAATAAAGTGGATCTAAGAATTTGGATTATTATTCACAAAGATTATTTATTTAATGATTAATCCAAATATTCAACACTCATTTGAATACAGCAAACATTGATGGCAAGTTTTTGATTAAACTAATATTAAATGAGGAAAATAAAGGCAATTAAATGATAAAAAATTATTGTTATAGCATTGTGAGTCATTATTTCACCATAGTCATCCCCTTTAATCTCGCCTCTCAAGTTAAATTCCTAAAGTTGTCCTTGATTAAATTACTAATTAAATTAGCTTATGTCTTTTGAGTTCAAATTAATCATAACTAGTCGAGTCTACTTATTATATATATGTGAATTCAAATAAACATCAACTAAACATATAAAATTATCAAGAAATTCAATTAAAGATTGCAACAATAATAAAAGCATATCCTTACCTTTTATTTAATTGTTAAATTTTACTACACAGTCTATATGTGTCACCTCTCGATTTGTTACCAAGAATCCGCCTCTTTCACACCAAGTTCTTGTAATCCTAGCTTTTTCTTTCTATTTTCCTTTTATTTTCTCCTCTTTTCTCTTGCATGTGTTCTGCGTGTAACGTTTGTGAGTTTCATTTTTTTGGCATTTAGTCTCCGATTCAAATTTTTGCACTGCTTAGGTCCTTTTTTTTTTTTTTTGTCTAAAACTTCAATTTTATTTTCGTAACTTTCAAAAGTGTCCATTTTTGTCCTTGAACCTTCATAATCATCCAAACTTGATCCTTCTAAAATTTCAAAATTGTGAAAGTCAGTCTCCAAACTTTTGATAAGTTGAATTTCACTTGCAAAACTTGTGATTTTCCTCCAATTGCTCTCTTAATCCTTCTTGTCAATCTCGTATAATCCCTTTAATCTTCAACTAGGCTCAAAAGCTTCCTTTTTGCTCCAAGTACCTCAAAATCGGATTTACCTAAAATGATAAATATTAGACTAAATTAAGTAAAACTCCACTCTATTTATAATTTTTTTTTTAATCAAGTTTATAAGAACGAATGTATGTGTAAAATATATTTATCAATGATCATATCACATGTGCATATAGGACCATCATATGAAGTATTTCTCTTCTCACACGGATGAAACCATCAAACTGAACCCCTAAAAACTCTTTATAATAGGATTATGGGTCAATATATGGTTGAGGGAAAACTGTACACTGTGATTACAGTCCACGCGGTTCATCAAGAAATTGGGGTCATTTTGGCTCGTACAAGAACGAATATTAATTACACTGAGGTCCGTGGGTTCTTGAACAATAAATTGTACGCAATTGGGATTATATCAGGACAAGTCATTCGTGTTTTCTGAAGAACTGTAAATTCGATTGTGTAATAATAAATACTACATAAAGTAGATGAAGGGTTAATTATTGCTGAAGAGGAGAAAAGGAGGAATGGGAATTAGTGAACTTTAGTGAAGGTGATCACATGTTATGTTGACTTTTAATACCTCCCATTTCTAAATTATAGCATGTTCTTATCTTCAAGATTAATAGGTATTACTATATTAAAACCATATACAATCATAATTCTTCTTTTTATTGTGCTATCTACTAAAGACTATAAGGCGCTATATAAATATGAATTTGAAGTTAAAATCAAGATAGCTGGATAGAGATTAGTTCTACTCTGTAGGTTATGAATCCATGGTCCATCAAGTCTAAGCCTCTAAGGTATTTATGAGTAGTTCTTTTACCTATTTTCTATATATTCGATATGCTTACTTTTATGCCTACTTTGGCTTTAGAAACCAATATTCTGGGGTCAATACATGATTGTATCAAGGACTTACCGAGGTTAACTTCTATATCAACTTCCTGTTTAAGAGAAAATCGATTTTTTTCAAGTCTAAGTACCTTTTTTTTATATATTCTTCCTTTCTCACGTATACAACTCTAGTTCGCAACTTAAATTTAAATTTAAATAAAATTGGCCAAAATACCCTTTTTAGGTGGTAATAAATCATTAGCCGATCATGAAAGGCCAGTAAAATCAGCTAACCGCCAAGATTAAATTTGACACTTGTACATGTATTCTTTACGAAATTAACGGTTGTTTCAAATAACCATCTTAATAAATATGATTTCTCCTCCCATAAAATTAAATGAAATTCTAATATAGGCGGAAACCTATATAGATTATTGCATTCAATCAACAATACGTAACAAATTTTTAAATGAAGCATCAAAATATTTAATTTCAAAGGCAATAAATTTCCTAAATCAACCAAACAATAAACTTTTTCCTTCTGTGAGGATAAGGGAGAACATTTATAACAATTATATGCAAATGGAAAAAGGAAAGAATTAAGTGATGTAAATTATATGTCTATCTTATTTTGGTAAAAGAAAGGAAATGAAAGGTAGAAGTATAAGTGAAATAATAACAATAAAATATCATGTTGAATGATTGATTTTCGAGTAACGAACGACTAGTTGAAGAATATTTCGTGAAAAATAATGTTAACAATATATTTATTAGTATCACGCACAGAAATATTAAGCAGCGAGTTATAAGCTTTCTAGTTCATTCAAGCTTTCTAGATTATAAGCTTTCTAGTTCATTCAATTTGTCAATGATCGTGCTTCAAGGAAACATGCCAGCTAAATACTGAATAAACACGTATAAAATATTTGTCAATGATCGTGCTTCAAGGAAACATGCCAGCTAAATACAAAGTCTACCACCTAGGTCTAGGCTAAGTGTGATCTTTACTAATTCTCCAAGTACCCAAGTCTTATTGTATGCTACATGTTGCAACCCAGCAATCCATTCCATTTTACACATTTACTCCATATTAAGTATATAAGGTGTATTGTACTGAATAAAACTAGACATGATTAAAAAAAAAAGAAAAAAAAATACGTTTAAAATTTATTGTCATGTTCACTTATTTTCAATTCTATATACAGAATATATCCTTCGCATGCATTTAATTTTTCATACCATTTGTTAATATGTTTAATATACTAGACAAGATAAAATTAAACTAACATATGAAACATACCCTATGTATGCATTTAAATTTCATATCGAGCATATTGATATATCTAGTTCTCGAACTCAACAAGAAATAGTATCATTTCCTTAAGTGCAGAGTACCAAATATACTCCATACATACATTAAAATTTTAGACCAACCATATTGGCATAATCAACGTAATGAAGTAGATAAAAATGAGTTCCAAGACACTCTCTATTTAAAACTTTTTAAAATAAAGAGTGGATTTCACTCTCCAAATTTAGATAATCAAATTTATTCTCTATTCTTAATGTATAATTCACATATTTTAATAATCTAATTCTTAAACTATTCAAATCAAGTTTAAATTGATTGATTAATTGACATATAAAAAATTATGTTAAATAAATAAGAAGAAAAATCAATAAATGTTTCTTGAGAAAAGCAAATTGAAATGCTAAAATAGAGAGATTGTTGGAATTTACTAAAATTTTAACTTTCTAAATTTAAAAATACTCTTTATAAATAAAGAATCATTTGGTGACACTCTAAGTAGGTGCTTGAATAAGTGTTTCACCTGCTCCAACGGCAACAATAAATCGAAGCTGCTTTAAATTCAGTGTTGGGGCTTGAACCCATTTATTAGGATTTTAAATGTTGCTTGCAACTCTATACCAACACCCTCTTCAAGTATGCAGAAGAATCCCAAAGGGTTGATTAGATTATACCACAAAATACCTCTAAAATATTTGACGAGAAAACTGGCAAATTCCATCGTGAGAATTCGCTTGCATCAAAACTAAAAGTTCGGGGACTCGCTAGAAAAATTGAACCCAAACCTCACCAAGTTTAGCTTTTCCTTTCCCGTCCGAACCGTGCAAAACTTTGTTTACGGTGATACAATGGGAATAATTGAGGCTCAATGTCAAGTACAACTTATGATTAAGCCCTTGTAAAGAGAAATTTTGGTAAAATGTATAATGGAGTAGCATTTTTTTAGGGTAATGCGTGGTTAAAAAAGAAGAAAATTTTTTTTTTATCTTAAAGAATATATGACTGAAAAGAAGAGAGTGAAAAATGTATTAAAATTTTAAAGAATGTCAGACAAGGACTAAAAGTCCAGGGAATGGAGAACTTTTCAGTCTAATGGATCACTGAAATGGTAAAGAGGGCAAAAATTAGATCACTCAAACTTTGCCTAATTACTCTCGAATAGATTTTCTTCAAGAGTCTTTATTCACCACAATGCGGTGAGAATAGTGAAAATGCATAATTAAAGACATCAATATGGAACATAAGAATTGTTTTATATATTGAGTCATGTTAACATAGGGGTATTTAAGTCATTGCACACATTCTATTTGAGTCTTAGCACCTGCAGCCATGTATATATATACACTCGTGTATCTGCATCATTCTAAATTGAGAAGTGAATAACAAAATTTTTCCCGCCATTTTCTTTTCTCTCCAAGTTCTAGAATCTCCTTCTTCATCAACTTATCATGGTATCAGAGCAGTGAAGTTTCCCTGCGATGGCGAACAAATCTAGTGCTGAAACAGAGATTCAAAACCAGACGAAGCAAGCTGGTTCATCAACTGATTTGTCTGTTGTAGAAACGATGACCGAAGATGTGATTTCTCTTGTCAATCGATTGATCAGTGATCCGAGCAGTCCGTATTACCTCCACTATGGGGACAATACAGGTATGCAGCTCATCTCTGTGATGCTTAATGAAGATAATTATGCAACGTGGAGTCGTGCGGTTGTGACGGCACTCAGTGTGAAAAACAAGGAGGGCTTCATTGACGGATTGATCGTCAAACCTCCATTGGATGATCCTCTTTATGGAGCTTAGAGGAGATGTAATCATGTGGTTTCCTCTTAGATTATCAACTCCATTCCGAAGGAGTTATACCCCAGTGTGATGCAAAAAGATTCGACGAGGCAAATCTGGATTGAACTCAAGGACCGCTATAGCCAAGGTAATGGACCTCGCATATATGAATTGAAGAAGCAAATTGCTTCGATTACTCAAGGAAATTGCTCTGTCAATTCCTATTTCAATCAATTTAAAGGTCTATGGGAAGAATTGGAGAATTATAGACCGTAAGTCAAAAATGCCAATTATAAGTCTAAATATCAGACAATGCAGTTTCTTATGGGTTTAGATGAACATTTCTCCAGTGTGAGAAGCCAAATACCGTTGATGGATCCATTACCCCCTCTCAACAAGGTATTTGCTCGAATTCTACAAGATGAGAGGCAAAAGGAAGTTGTTGGTAAAAGTGAACAACAATTTGATGCAAAGGCTTTTGCCAGTAGACTGATTTCCAATTCCACTAATAATCAAAGAGCCAGTACATTACAAAGAAGGGAGAAACCAATGTGTAGCCACTATGGAATGCTTGGGCATCTTAAGGGAAAATGCTACAAGCTAATTGGTTGTCTTCCAAGTCATAGACTTTCTAAAGGAAAATGTCCAGTTGCAAATGCTGTTAGTGAATCGCGTCTCAGGTTAATAATTCAGAAGTAATGAATGCTATCTCGAGCCTCACTATAACACCTGATCAATGCCAACAAATTCTAGTTGTGTTGGCACCACAATTATAGGGACAAACTTGCAATTTGCAGCCAACAGCCTGAAGATATGATATCTCCCTCGTCCTCAATGCCTGATGCATTTGCCTTCTAAGGTAATCTCGCACGCTCTAATGTCCCTACACTTGCAGATAAGTGGATCATAGACACGGGAGCTTCAGAACACATTGTCTGTTCTCTTAAACATCTAAACACTTTGAATGCCAAAATTAATGGATTTGTAAGATTACCTTATGGTAGTACTGCTGATGTTACACACACTGGGACAGTGAAGTTATCTGCTAATTTGATTCTGACAAATGTTTTAGTTGTGCCATGCTTTAAATTTAATCTCATATCTGCTAGCAAATTGACACTTAAGCACAACTACTTCTTGATATTCATCTACAATTGTTGTTTTGTTCAGGATCTTTCAACATGGATAACGATTGGGGTAGGCAAGCTTGAAGATGGACTCTACCATTTTCAGCGTTCTGGACATCAAAGCAATGAAAATACTTCCCTCAAATCTCTACAATTTCCATACAATAATTTTGCTTCATCTTCGAAATGTAATAAAGAAAGTCATGTTGTTTGTACCTCAATGAACACTAATGCTATCAACACAAACATTGATGTTTGGCATTGTCGATTGGGACATATTCCTGTTTCCAAACTATCTCTTTTACATAAGTTGGTTCCTGCCATCACTTTTAATGAACACTTGCGTTGCTGTATCTGTCCTATGGCTAAACAACATAGATTACCATTTCAGCATAGTGAGATAAAAACTTCCAAGGCATTTGAGCTCATACATTGTGATATTTGGGGGCCATATTCAACTCCTACCTTGGATAGCGCTAAATTTTTTTTAACAATTGTAGACGATTATAGTCGTATGACCTGGACCTATCTCATGCGAGACAAATCTCAAACCCGATCCATCATTCAATCTTTCTTTTGCTTGATTCAAATACATTTTCATTGCAATATAAAATACCTCAAATCAGACAATGGATCTAAATTCCTCATGACTGATTTCTTCCACTCCAAAGGTGTTATACACCAAGTAAGTTGTGTGGAAACACCACAACAAAATGGTGTAGTGGAGCGAAAACACCAACATATTCTTAACATTGCTAGAGCCATTAAATTTCAAGCCAAATTACCTCACAAATTCTGGGGGGACTGCATTCTCACTGCTACGCATCTTATTAATCGAACTCCAACCACAATTCTCAATAACAAATCTCCTTATGAGCTTCTATATCAAACTAAGCCATCCTATACTCACCTTAGAGTTTTCGGTTGCCTTTGTTATGCTTCCACTCTTAAGAGACATCGAACCAAATTTGATTCGAGAGCTATGCCCTGTATTTTTCTTGGGTATCCCTATGGCATGAAGGCCTACAAGCTGTACAACCTCTAAACAAATACCACTTTCATTTCCAGGGGTGTTTCTTTCCATGAGACAATATTTCTTTTTCATCACCCTCACCTTCTCAAGTTTCTTTCCTATCCTACTGATATTCCACCTCCCAGTCAGACGTTATTTCCTATATAGTCACATCAGTATGTTGACATTCCACTCATCGCCTCAAATTCGCCACAAAAAACATTCATTCTTCATCATTATTTGATCAACCTTCTCCCTCAACATCACATATTTCACAAGGAAAAGCCTCATTTGAGATAACTTCATCAGAAATATCTCCTCAACCATGTCTCACACCTCCCCGTAGATCTACTAGACCCAAGCATCCTCCATCCTATCTTCAAAATTATCATTACAACCTAGTGTCACAGATGCCTTCCTCTCAATTAGATTCCATGGAGAAAGGACCTGAATCTGGAAGGCAGTCCCCTTATCAAACTGGTTGAGTTATAACAGATTGTCTCCTTCACAGAGAAAGTACACATTAGCACTATCCACCATCTATGAGCCTCAATCCTTTGCTTATGAGCCTCAATCCTTTGCTAAGGCATCTCAATATCCAGATTGTTGTCAAGTCATGGATACAGAGTATCAGGCTCTTGTTTCAAACAACACTTGGACAGTTGGCCAGCTTCCAGCACATAAAAAACCAGTGGATTGCAAATGGGGTTTCAAAGTAAAATTGAATTCAGACGGAACAGAGGAAAGGAAAAAGGTCCGACTTGTGGCTAAGGGCTTCACACAACAAGCTGGTTCAGACTATGAGGAAACGTTTTCACCTGTTGCCAAGCTCGTTAGGATGAAAACTCTTTTGGCCGTTGCAGCCCAGAAAAAGTGGCATCTTTATCAATTAGACATTAACAATGCCTTTCTTCATGGTGATCTAGATGAAAAAATCTACATGATGAATCCTCCAGGTTATGAGTAGTAGGGGGAGAATGGAGAAAAATTAGTTTACAAATTAAACAAGTCCATATATGGACTCAAACAGGCATCACGCCAATGGAATACCAAGTTGACTGCCTACATTTTGTCACAGGGCTTTAAGCAATCAAAATCTGATTACTCCTTATTTAGCAAACAAAATGGCTGCTCTTTTACTGTGCTACTTATCTACGTAGATGATATTATCATAGGTGGAAATAATTTGCATTATATTGAGGAGTTCAAGAAGAAATTGAATGATCAATTCTAGCTCAAGGACTTGGGGATTTTAAAGTATTTCCTAGGGCTGGAGATAGCTAGAACTTCCAAAGGCATAACCATTTGTCAAAGAAAATATGCTTTAGAAATATTGGCAAATGCTGGTTATCTTGGGGCTAAACCAGCAAAAAGTCCTTTGCCACACAATCTAAAGTTAAGCAAGGATGGAGGGAAAGCTATTGCAGATGCTAGTATGTATCGAAGGTTAGTGGGAAGGATACTATACTTAACAATAACGAGGCTTGATCTATTATATGCGGCGCAGGTCCTCAATCAGCTTCTTGAATCACCGAAGCAGGCTCATTTGGAAGCATCCCATCATGTGTTAAGATACTTGAAGGGAACGCCTAGACAAGGTTTATTCTTTGATGGCAGATCTGATTTACAGCTTAAGGGGTTCTGCGATGCAGATTGGGCTGCATGTTTAGATACAAGAAGATCTGTCACCGGTTATTGCATATTTCTGGGAAATTCATTAGTATCTTGGAAATCTAAGAAGCAACATACGGTCTCTAGATAATCAGCCGAAGCAGAATATAGGTCAATGGCAGCTGCAGTTTGTGAGTTGAGCTGGTTGAAAAATATATTAAGTAACTTAAGTGTTACACATACTAAAGCTGCATTACTTTTCTGTGACAACCAATCAGCTATACATATAGCAAGCAATCCGGTCTTTCATGAAAGAACGAAGCACATAGAAATTGATTGCCACCTTGTAAGAGACAAAGTACAGGCAGGAGAAGTAAAAATGCTACATATAGCTTCACAAAATTAACTTGCAGACCTGCTAACTAAACCTATGGGAGGAGCAAAATTTAAGTCTTTGTTAGACAAGATGGGAATATTGAATATACACTCCGCATCTTGAGAGGGAGTATTGAGTCATGTTAACATAGGGGTATGTAAGTCATTACACACATTCTATTTGAGTCTTAGCACATGCAGCCATGTATATATATATACACTCGTGTATCTGTATCATTCTGAATTGAGAAGTGAATAACAAAATTTTTCCCGCCATTTTCTTTTCTCTCCAAGTTCTAGAATCTCCTTCTTCATCAACTTATCATTATACAAGTTTCAAAAAGATGGTAGCACTAAAGGCAATTGGTGCCAAAAATATGGATAGCTCTGTATAAGAATTTTGATTGATAGAGATCAAGGGGTAATTATAATCCTTTTTCTTTTTGCTCATGTTTTGTGCATTGGATTTTTCTCACAAGGTTTTAATTAGACATTATTTGATTACTCCAAATTCTTTGCACTCATTCGTTTGGTATTTTTGTTGTGCTAAGTTTTTAATATTTTTAACAAGTCAGTTATAGTATAAGCAATGTTCTAAAATGCCAGCACATGTTTAACGCGTTTTTGAAATGTCTCGCACATGGAGTATGAGCACGATAATGCAATCAACTCGTATTGTTCATGGCATATGCATGCTTGAATGTTAAAATGTGCATGCATTTGTGTTAAAAATTACGTCAAAATTAAAGCCTAGCCCATTTTTACAACTTAAAAATAAAAAAATCAAAAATCAAACTCAAATCACCTAAGCCCATGAATTATATATAGCAATTCGTAGGGTTTTGACATTTAGAAAAATAGAAAATCAAAATAAATTTTTCATAGAATTGTAAACTATCTATACCGAGCTAGAGCCTCCTTCTTCAGTCTCACTCTAGTTTTATTAGCAAGTGATGCTAATAATGTACAATCTTGAATTGTTGATTGTTGTGATGATGAGAAGCAGGTTAACAATGATATGTTACCATCCACAAGAGTCAGTAGAAATTCTCGAGGGAGCTCGATGAAGATAGTTTTACATCAAATGATAGGAAAGATGACTTAGGTGAAGAAGAGGAGATTGAATTGAAATTTGATAAAGAGTTAAACAACATTTAGGATTTTTTTAAAGCTGGTTTTCGAGTTTAATCTAATTGATTACAAGTAATTATAGTATTTATGATTTTGAGTAACATATTTTGTTGAAAATTTGAAGAATATGTATAAAGATCAAATAATTATAGTATTTATGATTTTGGAAAATTTATTATTATTGAAGATTTAAAGAATCTGTATAAAGCTCATATAATTGTAGTATTTATGATTTTGAGATTTTTTTTTGAATATTTAAAATAATATTATAAATTGAAAAACATATAATTACGCACCTGCTTCCCATAGGCATACATACACTTGTAATGTTTGATACTCTATTGAAATACATAGCCATACACTATTCATTTTAGAATCTTTTGTGTAAGTAATCATTTAAAGAAAAACATCGTAAATTATTTAATATTTGAAAATGATCTTTGTACCAACGAACCGTAATAATGACCTATAAATATGGAGTCCAATTCTCGATAAAATATACAAGAGTTTGAATTTTATCTATTCTCTTCTCTTTTTCTCTCTAATTTTATAATAATATATATATTTTCCATTTTCCTTAACTCATTTAATGTTTTTAATCTGGGAGATAACTTTTTACCAAAAAAAAGTTATTTTTTCTTGAGTCTGGCACAAAGTGCTTAGATGTGATTTAATATTCTGTTTAAAAAAATTTATTTTAAATAATTGGACAAAGTGAAGAAAATAGTGAGGATGGATATTAGAATTCTGGGCCTTGTACAAGATCAAGATTTTTCTTAGAAGCTATGGGGATAAATGGGCCGTCTACTTTGCCAACAAGAAATGAGCCGGAAACTTGGGTTTGAAAACGTAATGAGCCAGCCCTCTTGGGAGGCCTGTTGAGGTACAATTAGTCCTTGTTTAATAACCACACTCTCTCAAATTTATTTATTTATTTATTGTACTCATTTTCATCAACATGTTCTCACAATAAAATATTCCTCATATAAATTCAAAAAAAATTCTTATTTTTTAACCACATATTCTCTCAAAATTTACTGGATTGTGCTTGGTGTACATAAAATATGTATATAGGAGTGTTCACACCTTTTACATGGGGTTGGCCCCAATCACATTTACTCCTTATACGTATTTCCAAAATATGCGGAGAGGAGTAATTATTGTCCTAAATTAGTGTGGGAATAACTAGAAAATGATCATTCAATTGAGAACGTTGCATAGAAAACGACTAAAAGTTCGGAATTATAGATTGAAAATCTCCTAAATGACGACTTTCTAATAGGTACGTCAAAACTAGTTAACTACTAGTTCTGATCCTTGTGGAGGAAGCTAGCATTTCAAAGCTCGAATACAATTAAATTGAGGACAAATAAGACATTAAAATTCGTGGGTTCCAAGTGTGTGATTCAGAGCATGACAAGCAAATGTAATCTAGTTTTCGTTTATGCTTTTATGACTTGTAAGTTTAATTTATTAAAGGTTATGTCGAATTCCCTTCCTAAATTATATCTTCTTTATTTTAATTTTGATATTAACAAAACAAGATAACCCCATTTATTAGATTTTGAAGAATATAAAACTTGACACAAATGAATTTGGAGAATGGAACGAATATTATTCATTTATTAATCCGTGCAAACAATGTACAATGGAGCTGGGTATATACACAGCAGTAAAGAATCTTTTCCTAACTAACTTAAACCGTGAATGCACATGTGGAAAGCAGAACAAATTCAAGCTTTATAATAACTACTAGTCTGCGGCTCGTGCGTTGCACGAATTTTGTATTTATTAGCGTAAAATTTATAAATTGTACAAAAAATATTTAGAAATAAGAAATATTTATTTGATTCTCATCTTTTGGTCGACTGTATATTTTATGTTACAATAATTTATTTTTATTCTTATAAATAAGTATAATGAATGTTGTGATTAGGGGTGGGCAAAAACCGACCCAACCCGTCCAAACCGCCCGACCCAACCCAACCCGATCGGGTTGGGTCGGTTTTTTTGTTGTTTTTAAGTGGGTTTGATTTTTTGGCTACGTAGGTGGGTTGGGTTGGGTCGGGTTGTGGGTTAACCTATAAAAACCAACCCAACCCGCCCAACCCAACCCGAACTAAAAAAAAAACCAACCCAACCCGAACTTAAAAAATAAATAAATAAAAAAAAGGCGCAAATGGCTAATCACTCGGTCACTCCCAAATCCAAAAGAAGCCCTAAAATCTCTCTATTCCCTCTCCCTCCCCCTCCCTCTCGCTTTCGCTCTCACTCAAGCTCCGAAAGCTTGCGAATAATTGTACTGGATTGTAAGGGTTCATGGTGTTTCATGCTGTCGGTGGGGGCATTGGATCTGGACTTGAATCTTTTTTGCTTGAGAGGCTTTCTGTTGAATGGTAAGAAATCAAAGTTGGGGTTCACTATTTACCCATCCTCGCAAGTTTCGACTGCTATGGTTGAGCCATACAACTCTGTTCTCTCGACCCACTCTTTGTTGGAGCACACTGATGTTGCCGTGCTTCTTGACAATGAGGCGATCTATGATATTTGCCGCAAGTCACTTGACATTGAGAGGCCAACATATACTAATCTGAACAGACTCATCTCTTAGGTGATCTCTTCTTTGACTACATCTCTGCTATTTCTTCTTTGCTGACACTATTTAATGATTTGGAGCATGTTGTATTGATGAAATTTTTTTACCTTATAAGTTCCAATCTCGTCCCACTATTAGAGAATTTTGTGAGAAGCCAACTTCTAAATTGGTTGTGATTTCTGCTCTTTAGTGTCTCGGTTGAATTTTATCTATGCTGTGGTAATTAGTTTTGTAAATTTTGAGGCTCTAGAACTATATTAGTGATATTTTACACCTAAAAATGAATAACTTTAATCTTTATTAATAAGTTGTCCTAAACCGACCGACCTGACCCGACCCAACCGATACTTGATTGGGTTGGGTTTCAAACTTTACACGGGTTGGGTTGGGTTAGATTTCGACCAAACCAATCATGTAGGGTTGGGTTAGGGTTGGGGCGAAAATCGACCCAACCCAACCCGCGCCCACCCCTAGTTGTGATTGTATATATGTCAACGATAATTTATTTTTAATTATTTATTGTATTTTTTTGTTTAATGTAGATGGAGATTTTTTTTTATCTGATATTGCAAATAAATTGTAAATTGAATTATGTAAAATGCTTTTCTTTAACAACTTCAATTTGAGAGGTTATACTTGTAGTTCAAAAATAACTCATGCAGTTGTAAATTGAAAGAGAATATTCACATACACAAACATTTAAATAACAAACTCAGGTTCGCACGTAAAATAATTTGAAGTGACACTTGCTGGATGGGTAACTCCCTTATTGGTGTAAGATTTAGAACCCTAACAACAGGCCTATTCTTCGGAAGATATAACAGTCACTCCAAAGTTGGTAGGGCAAAAGAATTAAAAAAAAATTTAAATAAATTTTATTTAAAAGTGAAAAGAATTAAAAAGAAATTTAAATTAATTAATAAAAAAATTATTTATAAAGTAAAATTTTCAATTTTAATTAAATAATATTTATATATTCTTCATTTAATTTTCATAACTTTATTTTATTTTTTACTTCTAAATAACTTTAAACAAATTTTTTTACTTATATAAGTAATTTTTACATATATTAGAAATATTTTTTTGTTAATATGTTTATTTTTAATTTTTTTTTTTTTACTAAAAATG
>NW_019230110.1:206771-213950 GCF_002742605.1 Olea europaea var. sylvestris
TTTTTTTTTTTTCATTTTTTTTTTACAACTTGAAACAAACTTTTTACTATGTAAAGAAATATACTTAAAACTTTGAGTTAATATTTAATCTAAAGTAATATTTAGATAAATTTAATTCAAAAAACTCAATATTACTATAAAATTAAATATTGTCTGAAATTATTAAATATATCCAATTACGATGATATGGTTTTTTTTTTTTTTTAGTTTTCTATATCTATAATAATGTAAAAAAAAAAAATCCATGCACTCTATACATGAAGGAACGTGTCGTTTTTGCTCCCCACTTGAAAAAAAAATGAAATTTTAAATAATTGAAAAAAAATTTACGTCATACCGCATAATTTTTTTTGAGCAAAATGATGTATTGAGAAAAAAGTTGCGAAAAAATAATAAATAGTAATAAAAAATTGATTTTTTTAAGAAAAAACGACTTATATGCATTTTTTAACACATACATTTAATGTCCATTTAACTATTTTCGATATTTATTTAGATCATTCGATATCTCTACGATATAGTTCTTAAAATGAATTTCGAGAGAATGTAAAATATTTATGATTCGACTATCGCACAATCGTCGACAAATTTTTAAAATTAGCTTGTTATCGAAAATTTCGAAATAGTAATAAAATAATTGATTTTTTAAAAAAAAATGACTTATGCGTATTTTTTAACACATACGTTTAATATCCGTTTAACTATTTTTTATCTTTTTTAAAATATTTGTTTTGTTTACATTATAATTTTTTTTCAATTTAAAATTCTTTTCTCTTAATAATTCCAAACAGAAACTTAGTTTTGATTTGCATTATAAATAATTTTTCTTTTCAACTTAAAATTCTTTTTTAATTTTTTTCTCTTTAATTTTTTTACTCACAAGTAATTTTTTACCTCTTAGAAATATTTTCTATCTTATATTATTAGTATTTTTATTTTTTATTAATTTTAGATAATATTTAATTTTATAGTAATAATACTGTTTTAAATATTTGGTGGTAGATATGAAAAGTTGCGTATTGCAGTAATTTAGATTGTCCTTTTTCAAATATAATAATAAAATATATAGCAGGCAAGGGAAACGACGTCGTTTTTGCCCCCCACAAAAACAACGTCGTTTGCCTTGCCTGCTAATATAGATATATATAGTGGGGATATAAGAAAAGAAAAATCACTTTTATATAATAAAAAATTAAAAAATAAAGATAGTATAAGACATAAAATATTTTAGAAAAAGTTATTTTAAGTAAAAAATTTGAAGAAAAAATTCTTTAATTGAAAAACGATTATTTATAACGTAAAACTACAAAGCAAAAAAAAAAAAAAATTTATCGAATCTAAGTCTCTGTTTGGAATTATTAAGAGAAAAGAATTTTAAATTGGAAAAAGAATTATAATGTAAACACGGAGGAGATACTTTTAATTTTTAATTTTTATTTTTATTTAGGAATTGAATTCTTAAATAAATTTTTTTTTTTTTACTTTAAAATTTTTTAATTCTTTTCTTTTCATAATAAAACTTAATATTAACTTTAAAATATTTTTATAAAACTTTAACTTTAAATAATATTTTATATTTTTTTTGCTGTGTATTTTTACGTTATAATTTTTTTTTTCAATTTAAAATTCTCTTTGATTCTTTTTTCTTCAAATTTTTTACTTACAAGTAATATGCTGTAAAAAAAATTCATTCGTATATTATCTCTATCTTATATCCCTACTATATATATCTATATTAGAGTGGGGGAGGAATGGAAATTGCATGTTGCAGTAAATTTGGAGGTAGTGTATAATAAAATAAAATATATATCAAGCAAACAACGTCGTTTTTTGCCCCCAATTGAAAAATAACAAAACAATACAAAAATGCTACAGTAAAGATGGATCAAGACACTGTTGCTTTCTACAGTGCCCTCACATTCCCCTTTTTATATAGTAGGGAAATTCTAACTATCTCCTTCTAGACTATTGTCCTGTTCCTTAGCTATGGAGTCCACATGATTGCCTTTTGCCAATGCTGGATCTTTTTCGAGCTTCAACAGCCCCCGCAAGATGGAAAGTATATATTCATTACTCCCATCTTGGACGTACAAAAATAAAAACCTTGGGAATTTAAGGCCTTGGTTAAAATATCTACAATTTTGTGATGTACTGGGAACGTGTTGGGTGACAATGTTGTCATCTTGTATCTTGTCTCAAATAAAATAGCAGTCAAGCTCTATGTATTTGGTCCTTTAATGGAAAACTGGATTTGTGGCTATATGAATTGCTGCCTTATTATCACAATTCAGAATTGCTGCTTGAGGATGATCAATCAGCAAATCCTTAAACAAGAACCTGAGCCAAGTTAACTCACAACAAAGATTTGCCATTGCCCTGTATTTCGCCTCAGTAGAAGATCGAGATACAACATGCTATTTGTGCGACTTCCATGATACTACAACTATCCCAATGAATACACAGTATCCTGTTATTGACCTCCTGGTGTCCAAACAAGCCCCCTAATCTGAATCACAGTAGCATTCCAATTTTAGCTTTGAATTTGTGGGATAGAACAACCCTTGTCCAGCTGCCCTTTTGATATATTGCAATACCTTATAAGCAGTCTGTAGATATAGAATTTTAGGATTATCCATGTACTGACTTAACATTTGAATTGAAATACACAAGATCAGGTTTGGTGATTGTCAGATAAAGTAACCTTCTCTAAAGTAATGGATCTGTGAGAAGTTCTCCTTCATCCTTGCTGATTTTCACATTTTGATCAAGGAAAATTCTAGTAGGAACCGAACCAATGGTGTTTGAATCTGCCAAGATATCTAGAGCATATTTTCGTTGACATATATCGATGCCATGTTTAGTCCTTGCTACTTCAATCCCTAAATAGTATTTCAACTTACCTAGATCCTTAATTTTGAACTTGTCACTGAGGTAGATTTTAAGATCATTGGTGATATTGACACAATTTCCAGCCACTATTATATCATCTACATACACCAAAATGATTGTGAAAGAACTACTGGTGGATTTAGTGAAAAGCCTACAGTCTGCTCTAGATTGGATAAAACCTTGTTCGATAATGAAATTGGAAAGTTTAGAGTGCCATTGACTTGAAGCCTGTTTTAATCCATATAAGCTCTATAGCATAGCTTCCAGACTTTCTTGCCATTGACATTTGAGTAACCAGAGGACAGCTCCATGTAAATGTCCTCGTCTAGATCATCATGTAGGAAGGTGTTATTCACATCGAATTGACATAGATACCACCTCTTAATCACTGTCACTGCTAATAAAGTTCTAATAGTTACTAGCTTAGCTTTAGGATAAAATGTTTCATGGTAGTCAAGTCCCTCTTGCTATGTGTATCCCTTCGCTACAAAGCTTGCCTTGAACATTTCAATGCTGCCATTGGCATTGAATTTGATTTTGTACACCTACTTGCATCCTACGACCTTCTTATCAGGTGGTAGATCAACCAAAATCCAAGTATCATTAAGCTCTAGTTCCTCAATTTCAACTTTCATGGCAGCACACCATTCAAGAGAGGTCATGACTTCTTGATAATTCCTAGGCTCAGGGTGATTTGTTATTGAGGTTACAAAAACACGATAAGGTGTAGATAGTTTATAATAGACAATCCTATCACTAAAAAGAAAGATATTACCTATAGTATTCACTTTTTTTGCTTGTTTAACTTCTAAGATGAAGAGTTGAAGAAACTTGTTGACATATTAAGTCTTATAATTGAGAAGGGGCCCTTCAAATTACGCTAGACTTGCTGGGTAAATGCGTGACAATAGGGTGATTTGGTTCCAAAATGTTGATGGGGAGTTGTGTTATGTCATGGTTGGTGTCTATATTGGAGTTAGAGGTTGCTAGAATATCTGGTGCAAATGAATCTTCATCAGTATGATCAATATGATATCATTAGGGAAAGCGAAGAGAGGATCATTAGAGACACTAGGGTTTTCCATGAAATTGAGATGGTCAAAGTTAGGCAGAGGAACGATGTTATTGCAGGTGAGATTTTTGCAAGGGAAAAAGTTCCCATAAAATGTGACATTTATTGAAATAAATACTTTATTTGACTTGAGATCTAATAATCTATACCCTTTGATGCTGAAAGAATAACTAATGAAGACAAATGTTTTAAATCTAAGATTGAACTTATGTCTTCCACTGGCAAGAATGGCAGTAAAGGCAAGGCATCCAAAGACTTTTAAATGAGTATAGTTGAATTTGGTTTGAAAGAGTATTATAAAAGGGCTTTTGTGATCTAAAATGGGAGTTGGTGTTCTATTTATGAGGTATATAGATGTGAGCAGAAAGTCATTTCAATACTTTAAAGACAACCCACTTTGAAACTTCAAAGCTCTTGCCACATTTAAAATGTGTTGATGTTTTCTTTCAACCACGACATTTTGTTCAGGTGTTTCAATACAAGTTCTTTGCTGTATTATGTCTTTTCTTAGGTAAAATTCAGTCATATTGAACTCACCTCCATTATCTATTTGAATGGTCTTAATTTTGGCTTCAAATTGTGTTTCTATTATTGCACAGAATTTATGTAAAGTAGCAGTGGCATCAAATTTCAGTCTTAGCATATAAACCCATGTGCATCTCCTGAAATCATCAACAATGGATAAAAAATAATTAGATCCATCTTTACTTAATTCATTACAAGGCCCCCAAATGTCACAATGAATCAATTCAAAACATTTCCTTGTTTTGTGATTGCTTACATTAAAAGGTAACTTGTGTTGCTTTGCTAAGGGACAAATAGTGCAGGGATTGATGTCAGAGGAAGCAATCACGTGGACATTTCTATCAGGATTGAAGTTAGAGTATGTGGAATGGCCCAAACTGTAAAGCCATAGATCAAATATCTTGTGTTTATTCATAGTAAATGCAAAGAAAAAACACTTAGCTTGATTAAGAACCTTTGTAATATCTGAAGGGAAAGCTGGCCTTCTTATCATATGATATAGTCCATCATTCACCCCATCCATTTCAGTCATTTTTCAAGTCGAAAGGTCCAGAATATAATAGCAGACAGAGATAAAAATAAGGCAACAATTTAGATATTAAGCAAGTCTTTTTGCAGAAATTAAATTGAAAGTAAAGGTGGGGATGCAAAGAACATTGTAAAGAGTGATAGATTCTAAAATTTTAACCGTTCCTACATGTGTGACAAGAAAATTTTCTCCATTTGATAAAGCTAGAAAGTAAGATACATTAGCTTGGATAGATGTAAAATATGAGGTAGAGCAGATCATATAATATGTTGATTCTGTGTCAAGAATCCATGGAATATCAAGAACACTTAAATGCTTGTGATGAAATGCAATTAGGGATAGAGATATACCAGACATTTTATGAGTGTTTTCATCATATGGGAAAGGTGTAACAAGGGCTTGGACATTGCTTGACGAAGAGGTGAAATGCTAAGAGTTTGTTGCTGGTTTGAGGAGTGCCATAATTGAGAATATTGCTTATGACTTAAAGATACTTGACATTTATCCTTCACCACCTCCTGATTAGGACTTGTTCCTGTACAGACCATGTTGGCAGCAGATTTTCCTTTTGTCATTAAACTTATACCCTGGTGGAAATCCATGATGTTTGAAGCATTTATCTGCTCTATGTCTTGGCATTTGGCAGTAGGTGCAAACTAGTCTACTTGGATTTGCCTTAAAAACACCATTCAAGTGAATGACCAGCAATCTTGCAATAGATGCAGTAGTATTATACTTTTTAAGTGGTGAAAGATTCTGATTAGTTCCCTTTCTGAAATTCCTCCTACTTAGAAAGGCCATGGAGTCAGAACTTACATGAGTTGGATTGGATACTTCCCTCCTCTTTTTTTCTTGTTGAACTAAAAAATATACTTTATTCAGGCTAGGAAATGGCTTGGTCAGTAGGATCTGAGCCTTGATTTCCTTATAGGAGTCATTTAACCCCATTAAGAACTTCATAACCCAATCCCACAATTTTTAAGCCTCCACATGTACAGTTGGGAATGCTTTCATAATTCAACAGCTCATCCAAAAGAATGTTGAGTTTGGAGAAGTACACATTCACAGATTCTTGATTTTGCATTAGGGTTGTGATGTCCTTTCTCACTTCAAAAATACGTGCAATATTTTGCTGGGAGAAACGTTGCTCAAGGTCAAGCCAAAGGAGATGAGTTGTTTCAGCATAAATAGTGCTACTCTTGATTTCAATAGCCATAGCATTTTGCATCCATGTTATAACGATGTCATTACATCTTAGCCAACATTCCATTAATGGATCGTTCGGATCCTTTGGCTCTAAAAAGGGTACCGTCTATGAAACCAAGCTTATTTTTTATCCTCAACGCCCTTCTTATCAAATAAGCCCAAGAGTAATAGTAGCTAGAGTTCAAAACATGAGTAACCGGCATAATAGCACTTCCATCATTGTTGCCAATATAATAGGGACTACTGGGATGAGTTGGATCATGGGGAAGAACTCCTGAGTTGCTTCAACCAGCTTGCAGTTGATTTTGACTTTAAATTGGTTTGGTGTTTGGGAAAGGATTTGTATTTCCAGAATCAAATTCCTCCACTTCTAGCTCTTTTACCATGTTAGATTTTGAAGAATATAAAACTTAACACAAATGAACTTGGAGAATGGAATGAATACTATTCATTTAATCCGTGCAAACAATGTACAATGGAGTTGCGTATATATTCAACAATAAAAAATTTTCTTTTCTAACTAACTTACACAGTGAATGCACATGTGTAAACAGAACAAATTCAAGCTATATAATAACTAATAAATTCTAACTATCTCCTAAACTATTCATATGTTACTTTGCCATAGAGTCCATGTGACTGCTTTCTGTCAATGCTCCAGCTGGATCATTTTCGAGCTTCAACACCATTTGGTACCCACCTAACAACATTTCGTCGTACTTGTTAAAATTGGTTTTGTAAATTATTTTTTTTGTTGAAATTATGTTGTAGACTTATGTCCATAATTTAAGTGAAAAAGATGGCTAATAAGGACATGTTTGGTAGTGATTTTGAGAATTGATTTTTTGACCGTTACGAGAAAAGTGAGGTCTATTTGTGAGAGAAGAAGTCAAAAATGACGGTTGAAATAGTTAAATAACAATAAAAAAATTATTTTTTTGGATGAAAAATCACTCCC
>NW_019230111.1:0-3241 GCF_002742605.1 Olea europaea var. sylvestris
ATAAAAATTGTACTATTGGAAAATAGAAAAGACTGCCTTTAAAAAATGGAATCCATAAATCTACTTCAATCTTGGATTACTTATATGCTGATCTGTGGGGTCCAGAATCAATAAATACACTTAGTGGAATTAGGTTTTATCTACTGATAGTAGATGACTTTTCAAAAAAAATATGGATTTTTCTCTTAAAACAAAAGTCTGATACTTTTCAGATTTTCAAACAATGGAAGTCTATGACTGAAAATCAAACGAACAAGAAAATCAAAGCACTGAGGACTAATAATGGACTTGAATTTTGCAACTTTGAATTTAATTCATTTTGTAAAGAATTTGGGATTCTTAGACATAGAACTGTAACATACACACCTAAACAAAATGGAGTTGCTTAGAGAATGAATAGGACTCTTTTGGAAAAAGTTAGATGTATGTTATACAGTTCTTGTCTTCCTAAGTTTTTCTGGGGTAAACCCCTAAATATAGCAACTTATCTAATAAATAGGAGTCCATCCAGTGCTATTGATTGTCAAGTCCCTGAAAAGTTGTGGTCTAGAAAAACACCTGAGTATAACAAACTCAAAGTGTATGGATGTGCTGCTTATTTTCATAAGAGTGAAGGAAAACTTGAGCCTAGATCCCAAAAATGTGTTTTCTTGAGATATGGGGAGGAAACAAAAGGTTATAGGCTGTGGGTTAAAGAACATAATGGTTTTAAAGTCATAATGAGCGGAGATGTAATCTTTAATGAAAATGACATGCCTTGTATCAAAATTGAAGACCCTAAAACTCTTGAATATGCACCTGTTAAACAAACCATCATGGAAACTCAAACACAGAATGCTGTAAATCAAGATGATAATTTTGAGGTGGAACATGTTCAATCTAAAATAAGTGTTGAGCATGATGAATCTGAAAATGAAGTTGAAACATTAGATAATACTCTTACTGATTACCAGTTAACTAGAGATAGGGAAAGAAGAACCATAATTCCCTCCAGCAGGTTTAATAGTGAAGAATTTGTCACTCTATTTTCTGCTCTTGATTCTTTAAATTCAGAACCTACATCCTTTGACGAAGCCATTAAATGTCCTAATTCTAAGCTTTGGAAGGAAGCCATGAATGAGGAAATGGATTCACTTGTTAAAAATAAAACTTGAATTTTAGTCAATAGACCTAAAAATCAAAAGGTTGTAGACTGTAAATGGATTTTTAAAATAAAAGAAGGAGACTCAAATTCAGAAAATAAGAGGTGTAAGGCCGGACTAGTGGCCAAAGGTGTCACTCAAAGGGAAGGAGTGGATTACAGTGAAATATTTTCCCCAGTTGCCAAATATACTACAATCAAAATCCTATTGGCTCTTACTACTCACTTTAACTGTGGATTAGAATAACTAGATGTTAAAACAGCATTTCTGAATGGTGACCTTGATGAGACTATATACATGAATCAGCCTGAAGGATTTGAAGTAAAACCTAGATTAGATAAAGTTTGCTTGTTAAAGAAATCACTTTATGGGCTTAAACAAGCCCCTAGGCAATGGTATTTGAAGTTTAATTCTTTTGTGCAAACTTTAGGCTTTGTGAAAAGTAACTATGATTCATGTTTGTTCTACAAAGGTTCAGATAGAGCTGAACCTATATATCTCCTATTGTATGTTGATGATATGTTACTTGCTTGTCATGATAAAATTGAGATTGAATTTGTTAAATCAAAGTTAAAATCTGAATTTGAAATGAAAGATTTAGGACAAGCTAAAAGAATCCTTGGAATGGAGATAGATAGAGATAGGAACGACTACATATTAATACTAAAACAAGGGTCCTATGTGAAGAAAATTCTTGAAAAATTTTCTATGTTAGAATGTAAACCTGTCACTCTTCCAATTGCTAATCATTTTAAGTTGTCAAATGAACAGTCACCTAAAACAGATGATGAACTAAGGAGAATGGAAAAAATACCTTACGCCAACACTGTAGGTTCCATAATGTACCTTATGGTTTGCACCAAGCCTGACCTAGCACGTGGAATTAGTGTATTAAATAGGTTTATGGTTAATCCTGATGAAACTCATTGGCTTGCCATGAAATGGATGTTAAGGTACTTGAAAGGATCATCTGATATAGGATTAATGTATAAAATGAGCAATGAAGAGATAAAACTAAAAGGGTATATAGACTCATATTTTGCTGGTAACTTAGATAAAAGAAGATCTAGTTCTTCTTACATTTTCACTTTATGTGATGGCTGTATAAGTTTGAAGTCACAGTTGCAAAAATTAGTTGCCTTATCTTCTACAGAAGCTGAATACATTGCAGTGTGTGATGCTGTTAAAGAAAGCATTTGGCTGAGAGGTTTAATAAATGAAATTGGTTTTGCAAACAATTCTGTTAGAATATATACAGATAATCAAAGTGCTATACACCTTAGTAAAAACCCTGTATATCATAATCGAACGAAACATGTAGACATAAAATTTCATTTTGTACGAAATATGGTAGAAAAATGTTTGATCAAGTTGGTTAAGATTCCCACAGAATTTAATCTTGCTGATTTGGGTACTAAATTGTTGCCTCTAAATAAATTTAAGAATTGTTTGAAAATTCTGAATATCACATGATATGATAAATTCAGAACTTCTAATAAGTTTCTACTGATAAGGTTTAACTAATTTTTTTCTTTTTTCAGGTACTTCGAGCAAATGAACTCAAGTTGATGTAGATTCTAGATCCATTAGTAAAGAATAAGAATCAGTTCAGCAAGATGGTGATTATTAATAATTTGTGGGCTACCTCACATGATTCTTGGCTTTGTGGGCCTCTTTGAAATTGGGCCAAATGCTCCACCGGGTTGTTGTGATTTTTTCAAGTATGATAAAAACGTGTTTTGTAAAAATGCCTCTATAAGAAGTTAAGATTAGTCGTACATGTGGCCAAGTCTCTGCCCTCTGATTGTTTGGATTAAGATGGATACATACATATTGGGTCTTGGCCGTTTTTTACTATTCTAGAGGATTATTTTGAGTCTCTTCGTCTTGCTCTCTGTCTTTCTCTCTGTCCTTCATTTTTTGAGTGAAAACTAGGGTTTGGCTGTTTTAGATGAAATCGATCTTTGTGATAGATAATGTTCTGTTCTTTGTGTAGAGAAATGGTTGTTTTGTACTATCTGTGAGAGTAATAGCAGTGTTGTATTGTTGTGTCAAAGAGGCAAGAAAAACTCGACGAAATTTTCAATGTCTTCATACAT
>NW_019230112.1:0-3241 GCF_002742605.1 Olea europaea var. sylvestris
TGCCCCCGGCGCGATTTTTGTTTCCGATCAATTGGTCAAATTTTAGCCCATTCCGACACCGTCGCGAAAAATAACGATATTGCCCCCGGCGCGATTTTTGTTTCTGATCAATTTGTAAAATTTTAGGCGATTGCGACACCGTCAGGAACAATGACGAAATTGTCCCCGGCGCGATTTTTGTTTCCGATAAATCTGTCAAATTTTAGCCGATTTCGACACCGTCGCGAAAAATGACATAATTGGCCCCGGCGCGATTTTTGTTTCCGATGAATCTGTCAGATTTTAGCCGATTCCGACATCGTCGAGAAAAATGACGAAATTGCCCCCGGCGCGATTTTTGTTTCCGATCAATCAGTCAAATTTTAGCCGATTCCGACACCGTCGCGAAAAATAACGAAATTGCCCCCGGCCCGATTTTTGTTTACGATTAATATGTAAAATTTTAGCCGATTGCGACACCGTCGGGAAAAATGACGAAATTGTCCCCGGAGCGATTTTTGTTTCCGATCAATGTGTCAAATTTTAGCCGATTTCGACACCGTCACGAAAAATGACGAAATTGCCCTCGGCGCGATTTTTGTTTCCGATTAATCTGTCAAATTTTAGCCGATTCCGACACCATCGAGAAAAATGACGAAATTGTCCCCGGCGCGATTTTTGTTTCCGATCAACCTATCAAATTTTAGCCCATTCCGACACCGTCACGAAAAATGACCAAATTGTCGACTGCACGGCTTTTGTTTCTGATCAACCTGCCAAATTTCACCTGATTCCGACAACGTCGCGAAAAATTACGAAAATGCTCCCGAAGCAATTTTATTTCCAATCAAGCTGAAAAATTTCAGCCCATTCAGACACCGTCGCGAAAAATGACGAAATTGCCCCCGACGCGATTTTTTTTCGATCGATCGGTTAAATTTTAGCCGTTTCCGACACCGTCGTGAAAAATGACGAAATTGCCGACGCGCGACTTTTGTTTCCGATTAATCTGTAAAATTTTAGCCGATTGCGACACCGTCGGGAAAAATGACGAAATTGTCCCCGTCGCGATTTTTGTTTCCGATCAATCTGTCAAATTTTAGCCGATTCCGACAACGTCGCGAAAAATGACGAAATTGCCAACGGCGCAATTTTTGTTTCCGATCAATCAGTCATATTTTAGTCCATTCCGACACCGTCGCGAAAAATGACGAAATTGCCCCCGGCGCGATTTTTGTTTCCGATCAATCAGTCAAATTTAAGCCCATTCCGACACCGTCGCAAAATATAACGAAATTTCCCCCGGCGCGATTTTTGTTTCCGATCAACCTATTAAATTTTAGCTCATACCGACACCGTCGCGAAAAATGACCAAATTGTCGACTGCACGGCTTTTTTTTCGGATCAACCTGCCAAATTTCAGCTGATTTCGACAACGTCGCGAAAAATGACGAAATTGCTCCCGGCGCAATTTTGTTTCCAATCAAGCTGAAAAATTTCAGCCCATTGAGACACCGTCGCGAAAAATGACGAAATTGCCCCCGGCGCGTTTTTTGTTTCCGATTAATTTGTCAAATTTTAGCCGATTCCGACACCGTCACGAAAAATGACGAAATTGTCGTCGGCGCGTTTTTTGTTTCCGATTAATCTGTCAAATTTTAGCCGATTCCGACACCGTCGCGAAAAATGACGAAATTGCCCCCGGCGCGATTTTTTTTTCGATCAATCAGTCAACTTTAAGCCCATTCCGACACCGTCGCAAAATATAACGAAATTTCCCCCTGCGCGATTTTTGTTTCCGATCAACCTATCAAATTTTAGCCCATTCCGACACCGTCGCAAAAAATGACCAAATTGTCGACTGCACGGCTTTTGTTTCGGATCAACCTGCCAAATTTCACCTGATTTCGACAACGTCGCGAAAAATTAAGAAATTGCTCCCGACGCAATTTTGTTTCCAATCAAGCTGAAAAATTTCAGCCAATTCAGACACCGTCGCGAAAAATGACGAGATTGCCCCCGGTGCGTTTTTTGTTTCCGATTAATTTGTCAAATTTTAGCCGATTCCGACACCGTCGCGAAAAATGACGAAATTGTCGTCGGCGCGATTTTTGTTTCCGATTAATCTGTCAAATTTTAGCCGATTCCGACACCGTCGCGAAAAATGACGAAATTGCCCCCGACGCGATTTTTGATTCCGATCAATCTGTCAAATTTTAGCCGATTCCGACACTGTCGCGAAAAATAACGAAATTGCCCTCGGCGCGATATTTGTTTCCGATTAATCTGTAAAATTTTAGGCGATTGCGACACCGTCGGGAAAAATGACGAAATTGTCCCCGGCGCGATTTTTGTTTCCGATCAATCTGTCAAATTTTAGCCGATTTCGACACCGTCGCGAAAAATGACAAAATTGTCCCCGGAGCGATTTTTGTTTTCGATTAATCTTTCAAATTTTAGCCGATTCCGAAACCGTCCAGAAAAATGACGAAATTGCCCCCGGCGCGATTTTTGTTTCCAATCAATCAGTCAAATTTTAGCCGATTCCGACACCGTCGCGAAAAATGACGAAATTGCCCCCGGCGCGATTTTTATTTCCGATTAATCTTTCAAATTTTAGCCGATTCCGACACCGTCGAAAAAAATGACGAAATTGCCCCTGGCGCGATTTTTGTTTCCGATCAATCAGTCAAATTTTAGCCGATTCCAACAACGTCGAGAAAAATGACGAAATTGTCCCCGGCGCGATTTTTGTTTCCGATCAATCTGTCAAATTTTAGCCGATTTTAACACCGTCGCGAAAAATGACGAAATTGCCCTCGGCGCGATTTTTGTTTCCGATTAATCTGCCAAATTTTAGCCGATTCCAACAACGTCGAGAAAAATGACTAAATTGTCCCCGGCGCGATTTTTGTTTCCGATCAACCTATCAAATTTTAGCCCATTCCGACACCGTCGTGAAAAATGACGAAATTGCCCCTTGCGCGATTTCTGTTTCGATCAATCGGTTAAATTTTAGCCGATTCCGAGACCATCGTGAAAAATGACGAAATTGTCCACTGCGCGATTTTTGTTTCCGATCAATTTGTCAAATTTTTACCCATTCCGACACCGTCGCGAAAGATGACGAATTTGCCCCCGGCGCGATTTTTGTTTACGATTAATCTGTCAAATTTTATCCGATTCCGACACCGTCGAGAAAAATGACGAATTTGCCGCCGGCGCGATTTTTGTTCCCGATCAATCAGTCAAATTTTAGCCG